>NC_071267.1:23146338-23293838 GCF_023375685.1 Ictalurus furcatus | reverse complement strand
GTCCTCGAAAGTCATATTAAAAACGTTCACTCTGGCTGAAATCAACACGTCGAGGAGCATCTGGTGTAGAGGGGAACAAAATGGTGGCACACCTGAGAGCCTTCTCAGAGCACATTCTTGAGTCTGCACTCAGGACTGAACCTGGGTTTGGAAAAGGGGCGGAGCTCATAATCACAGGTTCATATACAGGATCCATACGTCACTGCAAACCAGGAGTTGATCTCGTAGAAGATTTTCAGACGTGTAGGTTTGTACAAAAGGTGCATTTATTTCCCAACGTTGCTCTCAGTGATGCACAAAAGTGAGCAAGTTACATGCTCCGAGTACAGTCTTATAAACGTCTGGTTTTATACATTACTAACCATAATAACCTGTTCCCTGAAGAAACAGGAAGTAGCGTGACAAGTTGAACCAATCCCGTTACTCGGGATGTGGCGCTCATACCTGATGCGGATTGTACCCGCGGTTCAGTTGGAGCAAATCCTCAGATGACCGTTTCAATGATCCTGGTGGTGGCAAACAGCGTCCAAGCTTCACCGAGTGGACTTCCACACGCAAAAGAGAGATATATTTCCATTTCTGGAAAAGCCTGTACTTTTCCAAACTATATATAACAGAAAACGTCCACATGTGACTGCCACACACACACACACACACACAACCGGTCAACAGTTTGGAGACTGAAATGTTTCTCATGATGTTAAAAATCTTTTGATCTGAAGGTGTGTGATTAAATGTGTGAAATCGGTGCTGTAGATAAAAATATAATCGTGCCAACATATTCATTTCTTTCATTAGAAAACTAACATTTTATTTAAAAAAAACATTATTTTAAACGGATGACTCGGTGCAAAATATTCTGAAAAGCAGGCGATAAGAGTCCAGCGTCGGTGGGAACTCCTTTAATACTGATTAAAAAGCATCTCAGGGAAATTCCTCAAGAAATCGGGTGAGAAAACGCCAAGAATACATTTCTGGAAATTCTCGGCGAAAAGGGCGTCTACTTTGAAGATGCGAAAATACTAAATTATTTAGATTTATTTGGGATTTTTTTTCATCACAGCATAATTCCCATAGTGCCATTTGTGTTACTCCAGAGTTTTCATGACTTTATTATTATTCTAAAACGTGGAGAAAATAAATAAATAAAGAACGAGTGTGTGTAAATTTTTGACCAATAGTGTATGTCTTGATTGTTCGAGCCATTTTTCCAGCAGTAATCCTTTCATCAAAATATAATAAAGCAAAATCCTCACATTATAAATCCCGTTTCTGTTCTGATATGTTTGTAGGTTTAGGTACATTTCTTCCCGTTCACACCAAAGTGCTTCTTGCAAAAGCATTGTAAGCACTCACTCGGTCTAACAACGCAGTATGGCACACAGTTCCTGTTTGAAGGTGCACACTGACTGCAGCAGTATCCTTTTACACACACACACACACACACACACACACACACAATTGAGTCTTCATGGAGAAAGAGATCAGCAATTGAGATACTGTATCATAGTTAGCATGAGGGACTGAGATCAAGAAAAGCAAGTGAGGGAAAGACAGAGATGTTAAGAGAGTGTGCTCTTACAACAATGATAGATCAAAGGGGTACTGCAGAATCCTGAGATTGCATTTACACACACACACACACACACACACACACACACCCTTAATTACAGAGTAAATCAGACAGCCTCTGCAGTGACTACAGTAACAAACGCAGGACAGTCACACAGTCGGGGGACCTTCTAACTCAGACAAAGGTGGGGAGGAATGTATCAATCATTATTAAGCTTTACCGTTAAAAGAAACGAGAACTATGCAATTCGAACAGACACACACGCACTGGCATCGGTTAAAACGCAAACACTGTGAAAATTCCTATGAGTTCAAATCTCGCGGGATTGACAAATTTGACTGAGATCGTGTCTGTTTGTAATAATCTGGAGGTCAGTACGGGTATTTCGATGTTTATTAAACCAGTGAAGAAATAATGTTCCACGTGAGAGCGGTGAAATGTGCAAGATCAAAAGTGACACTGAGAGGCTGAGACGTGCCACATGTGGAAAAAAGGTTCATCTGTATCTACCTGGATTGTGTACATTGTAGTTTTTAAAGGAGTAGCAAATTTGTATTGAGGAAGGGAGGAAGGTAGGAAGGAAGAAAGGAAGGGAGGAAGGAAGGGAGGGAGGAAGGAAGGAAGGGAGGGAGGAAGAAAGGGAGGGAGATAGGGAGGAAGGAAGGAAGGGAAGAAGGAAGGAAGGGATGTAGGGAGGAAGGTAGGAAGGAAGGAAGGTAGGGAGGGAGGAAGGAAGGAAGGGAGGGAGGGAGGAAGGGAGGAAGGGAGGGAGGGAGGAAGGAATGGAGGATGGAATGGAGGGAGGGAGGAAGAAAGGAAGGAAGGGAGGTAGGGAGGAAGGGAGGGAGGAAGGAATGGAGGGAGGGAGGGAGGGAGTAAGGAAGGAAGGAAGGGAGGTAGGGAGGAAGGAAGGTAGGAAGGAAGGGAGGAAGGAAGGAAGGTAGGGTTGGAGGACGGAATGGAGGGAGGGAGGGAGAAAGGAAGGAAGGGAGGTAGGGAGGAAGGGAGGGAGGTAGGAAGGAAGGAAGGGAGGTAGGGATGGAGGAAGGAAGGGAGGTAGGGAGGAGGGATGGGAGGAAGGAAGGAAGGGAGGGAAGGAGGAAGCATGGAAGGAAGGAAGGGAGGGAGGGAGGAAGGGAGGGAGGGAGGGAGGTAGGGAGGTAGGGAAGGAGGAAGGGAGGGAGGTAGGGAAGGAGGGAGGAAGGAAGGAAGGAAGGAAGGAATGAAGGACAGAGGAAGGAAGGAAGGGAGGTAGGGAAGGAGGAAGCAAGGGAGGGCGGGAGGAAGGGAGGGAGGAAGGGAGGGAGGAAGGAAGGGAGGTGGGGAGGTAGGGAAGGAGGAAGAAAGGGAGGTAGGGAAGGAAGGAAGGGAGGTAGGTAGGTAGGGAGGTAGGGAAGGAGGAAGGAAAGAAGGGAGGGAGGAAGGGAGGGAGGAAGGAAAGGAGGGAGGAAGGGAGGGAGGAAGGAAAGGAGGGAGGGAGGAAGGGAGGGAGGAAGGAAGGCAGGTAGGTAGGGAGGATGGAAGGGAGGAAGGAAGGTAGGTAGGTAGGTAGGGAGGGAGGAAGGAAGGAAGGAAGGAAGGGAGGGAGGAAGGAAAGGAGGGAGAGAGGAAGGGAGGGAGGAAGGAAGGCAGGTAGGTAGGGAGGATGGAAGGAAGGAAGGAAGGAAGGGAGGGAGGAAGGGAACCTACTGGAACCACTATGGTTTTTCATAGTGTGTAGTGACAGACTAAAGCCCAGCCAATTGGATACGCTCCGTTGCAGTTGCTCTTACAGTATGCCTCTTTGTGTGTGTGTGTGTGTGTGTTTACATTATACACACATGTTGGTTTCCTTCTCTCTAGTTCTCCAGTCTGTTATGTAACAGGAGAATCTTATCAAACTGTAACATGATGAGAGAGATATTGCTACTATCCGTCCATCCCGCTTATCATACCTTACACAGGGCCACGGGGAGCCTGGAGCCTATCCCAGGGAACTCAGGGCACAAGGCAGGGTACACCCTGGACAGGGTGCCAACACATCTTCACACACCACGGACAATTTAGAAATACCAATCAATCAACCAACAACCATGTCTTTGGAAACCCCCGAAGCACTGGGAGAACATGCAAACTCCATGCACGTCAAGGTCAGGAAAAAGTTTCAGGGTCATGTTCGCAAACATGAATCAGCCTAACAACACAACTCACGAGTGAACACCTGAAGAGGAAACCTACCGGTGCGAGGTTCAGCTCGAATGATTCCTCGGACTAATAACATGACCCGCATGGTACAACCTATCAGTAAATCTGCATGGAGACATCCACCCATTTTCTGGGCCGCTTATCCTTCAGGGTCGCGGGGAACCTGGAGCCTATCAGAGTGAGCATGGGGCACAAGGATGCCCTGGACAGGGGTGCCAGTCCATCGCAGCCACGTCACGTTGGAGGATCTCAGTTGTCGTTAAAGTCAGACTGTCCGACAGTCAAGACGTGAAAAACGGACTCACGCAAGAAGACACATACGGAGTAGGAGGAGCCACACTACAGGACTGTGCCTGAAATCCTCTGACATTGTCAGAATTTAATCCGAGGAAAAATGTGATCGCAACGGATATTAATCGGCTGTCCGGGAACGCGTCGAACTAGCGATCAAAGACTACAGATTTTGGCCTAGGATTATAGGAATCTTTTAGGATACTCAAAATTTGTCTTAGATGACCAAATCGTGGCCAAAATCGTACAGCGTGGACCCGGCTTTAAAAACAGATGAGCCACACACACGCACTCTGAGTGCAACACGGTCACATGGGTTTACCATTTCAAAAAGCAACGAGCGAGAATAAAATCTGAATCTGCTTTAAGGTGCATGTTTAAGACCTTTCAAACGTGAATTTAAGACATTTTAACGCTAATTAAGGCCTTATTTTTACATTAAATAATTGAAGAGATTTGAAGACTTCTTAAGGATCCTTCGACACCTTGTCTACCGTCTTCACTCCTATTGGTAGTTGCTGCTGATCAAGCCCACCTCTAGTAATGACCGGTCTCCAGTCGCTTTGTCACTGTATGAGTGAACGTACCTTTTCTCACGGGAGCTGGACAGGACCAAACACTCCCACAAGCGACAACAGTCGTCCTTGCTCCACTCCCAGAGACACAAGCGAATGTGAACGTAAGGTAAGTTCGACGACTCCAGCTCTAGTCTTCAATTCGTGAACACGGCACAACTGGTGCTGGAGGTTCTGATTGGTGGCCTGTTTCTCAACCCAACAGTATCATCGAGATGAAACGTCTCCGCTGTATTTGATGCACTCGTACACACACTACGGTCTTGTCGGCAGTGGCCTTTGTAACGCTGAGACCGAGGAGGGCTGACAGACTGTAGAGCAAATTATATTTACAAACTGGCCGATATGGTGGGTGGATCTAAAAAACCTGATGCATTCAGACCAGAGCGTAGTATCCAATCAGGATTCACTTCCGCCGTTCCGCTGTTGCGTGCTTTACGTACGAGTTCGTCTCCTTCGTGACATCCTTCTGTTTTTAATCTCTTCTGACTTTTGCAGATAAGAATCGCAGCACCAGACGTTCGAAAAGCCTCGTACATTTCATAACAAAGCATATTTCTGCTTGCCTGAGGAATAAACGTGAGCATATGGATGAAGACGAGCTCAACAGAGCGAGCGCGTTCCAGTCTACTAGTCCTGTAATGATCCCATCTTGTTGCTTTTCTTCAGAATATTCTCCACTCACTCTTGTTCACATTCCTCGCTGCTGTTTCACTCCCTTGCTCTTTTTCAGACTTTCTTACTGTTGTACTGTCATGTAACAAGCGACCAATAGGATTCATGCGCTCTTTGATGACATTATCCGGTTTCTCCTCTACAGTATACTGAATGAACAGTAGTGGATGGAGTAGTTGATGGTGATTCGTGCTACCAGAGCGTCTCAGGGTTGAAACGCCCGAGGACTTGTACACCGAGTGCTCCATTCCATGAAAGCTCTCTGTCCCAGCTTATAACCTATAGTATTTCAAAGCAACGCTGACATCCTGACAGTAACCGAGCCTGCAGGTGATGCAAAACATCAGAGTTATGATGATGACGTGCTTGTTCTCTTCCTCCACCACCCCCCCTCTCTCTCTCTCACTCTCTTTCTCTCTCTCCCGCTCAGTTTGAAATTTGAGTGCTTTATTGACATAAATGAAGGTGATATTGGTGTATTTTCTCAGTATAAAATGAGAAAAATCTGTCAAACTAGAAAAGTCTCAAAGAAATAATAATAGGAGTAGCAATTTCGGGACGCACGGTGGTGTAGTGGTCAGCACATTTGCCTCGCACCTCTGAGGTAGGGGGTTCGAATCCTGCGGAGTGTGCATGTTCTCCTCGTACTGTGGTTTCCACCCCCAATCCAAAGACCTGCATTGTAGCTAGATTGACATTTCCAAATTGTCCGTGGTGTGTGTGAATGATTGTGCCCTGCGATGGGTTGACAGCCTTGTCCAGGGTGTCCCCTGCCTTCTGCTTGAGTTCCCTGGGATAGGCTCCAGGTTCCCTGTGACCCTGTATGGGATAAGCGGTACAGAAAATGGATGGATGGATAACCTGACAGCCAGTTTAGTAGTGCTTTGTATCAACAGCGTGCTCCAACTGTAACACAACAATAGTGTTTGTTATTTCCGTGTGTGAGACCCACTTCAGAAAAGAGAAAACCATTACACAGCATGTGTACGCTGATATTAAAGCTGTACACTAGCAGCAAGAACTCGTCACCAGATCTGCAAAGACTAGCAACCTGAGTGATCAACCGTCAGCGTTTTTTTTATCAAGGGAGCCGGATCCACACACACGGCATTTTCCTGCGAGCTGCTAAACACGCTTCGGCAGCGAGCGATCATAACGAGACCGTGATTGTGGCCTGTAATTGACACGGACGCATGCAGGGTCACGCGTGAGCTCATGACGACAATGACGCACCGATAATCTGGCTTTGATCCACGCACCAACCCTCGCAGCACAAATGACAAACCTGAGACCTGTTACACTCGCCGGTTAAGACCGTCGCGTCGAATTAGTGAGATCTTCATCCGGTGAAACGTTTTGAGCCAGGGGAACGCAACACGGCCACACTCTTTCGTATTCGTATCCGGCGTTATTAATTCATTAGTCATCAAATTTCATTACTGCATAAATTCGAGCCAAATTTCTCCACCTTAACCCTTTCATGCATAAACTATTTATACACAGATTATATCCAGATGGATCGGAATTTCTTTGTAGGATATGTGAATTAGGATTCTCTCTAAATATCTAGAAATCAAATTAGAAAGAAAAAAGTAAACAAGTTAAATAAAAAGGCTAAAACGATATACCTGAAATAATAATAATAATAATAATAATAATAATAATAATAATCTTCCAATGTCCCACATTTTCACCATTTAAGTTGAAAAATTATTTTCTGAACATACAATATGTGTCAATTTAGGACTGCTGCATGACACAAAGAGCTCATTTATAAGTAAAATATCTTATATCTTGGGGGGGGGGGTCATGGTGACTTAGGGGTTAGAACGTTTGCCTCGCACCTTCAGTGTTGGGGCTCGAATCCCGCCTCCACCCTGTGTGCTCGGAGTTTACAGGTTCTCCCTGTTCACCCGGTTTCCTCCAGGTTCCTCACCAGTCCAAAGACATGTGCTGTAGGCTGATCTGCATCTCTAAATTGTCCGTGCGTGCGATTGTACCCTGCGATGGATTGACACCCCACCTTGTGCCTCAACATTCCCTGGGATAGGCTCCAAGCTCCTTGGATCATTTCATGTAATCATTTCAAGGGGCAGTGGATTCTGATCAAGCTTGTGTGGGGTGTGTGTGTGTGTGTTCCTGCTTGGCTGTGCACACTTCACATGATGATCTTGCTATGTCAGGGATGAGGTGGTCTGGCCTTATTTTATATAATTAAATCCCACTTATAAGAGATGAAATAAACCACCAACTATACATCTCCACATCTCCATCAGACTGGTCCCCTTCAACCTCCTGAAACTTTTCTTATGATGATATTAAAGTCATTTACTATGTAAATATTTTAAACCCTCATGCACACTGGCTCTTGAACGTATCCTCATGCGTGTTTGATTTTCTAATGGAGAGTAAACGGCACTGCATCATTTTCTCAGGGTGTGTGTGTGAGAGAGAGTGTGTGTGAGAGTGTGTGTGTGTGTGTGTGTGTGTGTGTGCAGCAGAGCTCCTTGTTGCGGATTTGTTGCAGCACAACTATGAAATGATACAAATATACAATCATAAACATGCAGCACCGACACCCACGTCCGCGCGCGCACACACATAGACATACACGCGAGCGCGCGAGTGCGCACGCACACACACGCGCACCTCTGCCGACCGTTAAAGGCTCAATTTAACACGACGCACTCCTCGTTTCCTCTACATTCACACCGGTTCAGACACAGCTGACTCTTATTACTGTGAATTAAAGCTCCTAGTCGTACTCACAGTGCGTAAAAACTGGATTTCGTCCTCGCCTTCTCCGCCTTCGGCCATGGTGAAGCCGCAGCAGGGGGAGAGACAGAGAGAGAGAGAGGGAGAGAGAGAGATATCTCAGAGCCCGGACCCGGGATATGACTGAGCTACACCGAGAAAAACATAACGGAATAATAAACGAGCGCTGATTGGACGCTAGGAGTATTCAGTGGGCGGGGTCAGGCAGGTGCGTGCGCTTTTAAGCCAATAGGAGAAACAGCGCCCTCTGCTGACCGTTGAAGTTTTAAATTTAAAAACGAAATAAATCTAACGGCTCTAACGGTTTATCCTGCGCGAGACGATTTGTATGGGCCAATCGCGCACTCGAAACTCAAATATAAAAAAATTCACTGTATACAGTTGTATTATATATTACATAAAATTGTAATTATATTCATAATATATATTATTATATTTAATGTATTTAATGCTACTGAATAATACACACTATTAAATGTACAGTGTATGTACATAACTGTGGGCTAAAATTCTGACCACTACACAGTTACTATTATAAGTTATTTACAAAATCAAGTATACTTACAACCAATTGCCTGGGTGCCGAGTAAAGTACCACACGGAACCAGAGAGTGAGGAAAAGCAAGGTCCAAGTTTTATTGTTCCACCACACGAGATCCCCACAGTTTGAGACGTCCCAAAAAGCGATCTGACACCCGGAGCTGAAACTCCCTTATTTATACAGTTTTCTAAACCCAAACATCAATATGTTTAGACATAGCTTTCCCAGAATACCATTACGTACGCGAATCAACAATTTTGAGAGACCTTGTTCCCATGGAGTCTGCTGATCTCATAGACAGTTATCTTGAGACCTTCGCCGTTCCAGTGACAGTTATCTAGTAGGTGTAGCCCAGCTCCAATACCCATATAATATAATGGGCCTGTCACATTTTGTCCTTAAAAAATAACCTGTGTCAGTAGAGTCAGTCCTGACTGGTCTACCGTGAGCAGAGGATTCTCCACACCTTCACACACAATATGAGTAAGTTTCTTTCATATTTGTTCTACATTCCTGTTTTCTACTGTGGTTTCTTTCATATTTTGTTCTACATTTTCTGTTTATAATGCTTGCAAATAGTTTACCCCCTTTACTTTACTCTATACCTTATAATATCCTTATAATCCTTATACTCCTTTTATTATCCTTATAATATCCTTATAATCCTCATAATATTCTGCATTCCTTCCGTGAGTGTGTGTGGCTGCATAGGCCTCTGTGTGTCTGTGTGTCTGCATTCCTCTGTGTGTGTGTGTGTGTGGCTGCATAGGCCTCTGTGTGTGTGTGTGTGTCTCTGCATGTGCCTCTCTGTCTGTACTCCCCAGTTCCTAGGTTTCATTGTGAATAATAAATCTTACTGTTAATCTTAAAGTTAATCTTAATCTTAAAGTATGAGTCCAACTCATCAATATCACCGCCTAATACAGTTCATTCTCTTCTATGTGTCCTAGGTGCCCGTCACTTTCTTATCTCCTTTACCGGAGGGGCTGGATTTGGATCTGAACACTTGCTATCAGCTTGCGCATCTCACTGCTGACTTCACTATGCCACTCGAAGTTCTTTGCGCCCCCTCTGGAGATGTGGGGTTCCCCCCACCTCTCAGATATAGAATCCAGTGAATTCCCAATAAAGTTACTTACTACTTATCCTTGGTCTCCCTCGTGTTTATTTCTTGTGTTTTTCATATACAACATAACATTAAAAGCATCTGCCTAATATTGTGTAGGTCCCCCTTGTGCCACCAAAACAGCTCTGACCCATCGAGATATGGACTCCACAAGACCTCTGAAGGTCGCAAGACGCAGGGCCGTAACCACCATAGACACACGGTCGCCCACCATTAACCAGATATGGCCAAGTTGTCTCAAACTGTCTTTAGGTTGTGGTTAGGACAGAGTCATTTATTAAAATAAAATATATATTATTTGCAAATGTAGCTCTTTAACTATTTAACTAGGGCAGTGGCAGCTCAATGGTTAAGGCTCTGGGTTACTGAGAAGAAGGATGACGGTTCAAGCCCAAGCTGTCACTGTTGGGCCCTTGAGCAAGTCCCTTAACCCTCTCTGTTCCAGGGTTGCCATATCATGGCTGACCCTGTGTTCTGACCCCAACTTCCTAACAAGCTGGGATATGCAAAAAAAATTAAAATAAATAAATAAATATATATGTTTTAATATTTCACTGTGCTGTAATGTATATGTGACAGATAAAGGCTCCTTTTGCTTAATTGTTTAATGCTTTAATTGTCTTTTCTGGATAATAAGCCCCAAAGTGTCTGCAACCATTGTGTTTTGATGCTAGTCTGTATGTGCTCAAAAAGTTAAAGGGATAGTTAACCTAAAAATGAGAATTCTGCTATATTTTATTTACCCTTATGCCATTATCAACCCAAATACTGTTCATAACTTAACATAAAAGAAGACATGATTTTTTTCTTTTTCTTTGGGACAGCAGAGAAAAACCGGTAAGCTGACAGGAACTGGGGAAAAAGTTAACAGTATATACATAGTGGATGTTTTGTAAGTCTTATTTGATCTGCTCTACTGTTTGGAACATATTATTCACTATAATAAGATGAAAGGCCTGCCTGGGGTAGAGAGTGAATAAATCTGAAATATAATACACCATGTAATCTAACTTGTTTTTGCATTGTAATACACACTGACCTTACTGTAGTTATTTTGGTCCTAAATATAAAGGTCTTGTATTGTATGGTTGTAGTGAATAGTGTGTGTGTGTGTGTGTTTTGTGTGTGTGTATAGAACATGGCGTCATTAAGTACATTTAGATGGTCCTGGTGTCCACTATAATTGACATTCATTAGAAGGCTAATATTTTTAAACACAAACCATTTAACTGCTTTCAGAAATAAATTTATTATTCCTGACACTTTAATAAACAAGAATATGTGATAATCATAGTAATATATATATATATATATATATATATATATATATATATATATATATATATACTTTTTTTTTAAAAAAATACAATATTTCAGTTATGTATCTTTCTTCTTTCCATAAAATGTGCTTGTTAATATGGTGGCCATTTTGGATGCAGTGTAAGAAGTTGTTCCTAGCAAAAAAGTCAAAGGACATGCATGAAAACAAAATGTCCACTACAGAGGACACAAGTAAATGGGCGGGGTCTCAGGAGGATATAAATAATGTGTGTGTGTGTGTGTGTGTGTGTTATATATATATATATATATATGGGCCTTTATTACATTTGCCCCCCATTTTGGATATGCTCTGACCCAGCTGTCTAACCATCACAAATTGGCCTTTGTCAAAGTTGATCAGATCGTTACACTTGTCCATTTTTCCTGCTTCCAACACATCAACTTCGAGAACTGACTATTCACCTGCTTCCTAATATATCCCACGCCTTTACAGGTGTCGTGATAACAAGATAATGTTATTCACTTCACCTGTCAGTGGTTTTAATGTTATTGCTGATCTGAGTGTGTGACATTCCTGGTTTGCATGTGACGCTAAATGTAATTTTAGTATCTTAGGAAAATTATATTCCTAATAGTTTTCTCACGGGCGCACGGTGGCTTAGTGGTTAGCACGTTTGCCTCACGCCTCCAGGGTCAGGGGTTCGATTCCCACAGTGGCCCTGTGTGTGCGGACTTTGCATGTTCTCTGCGGGGGTTTCCTCCCCCAGTCCAAAGACATTCATGGTAGGCTGATTGGCACGTCCAAAGTGTCCGTAGTGTGTGAATGTGTGTGTGATTGTGCCCTGCGATGGATTGGCACCCTGTTCAGGGTGTACCCTGCCTTGTGTCCGATGCTTCCTGGGATAGGATCCAGGTTTCCCTGTGACCCTGAAGGAGAAGCTGTAAAAGATGGATGGATGGTTTTCTCATGTTCCCATTGCCATGATCTCTTTGCTTGTGTATAAAAAGACGCAACAAGTATTAATAAATTTGATGCGCTATTTTGTGCGCATAATAATAATAATAATAATTAGTTATTATTCATATGCTCACCCGGCGTTCATACACGGTAATGACGGTAACGGCAAAAATATCAAAAACTGGACATTTATACATAAAACATATATAAAAGCAAATTACACAACTACACTTCAGCAGTATGAAGGAAACATTTATTACTATATGTGTATCATTCATGCGTAGGATGATGGGACGTGCAGTGGGTCTGTAAATTAAATCGGCTAAATCCCAACTGAGCTCCTGGAGCTAATTAATTGCTAACGAGTTGAATCGGGTGCGTTCGAGCAGGGAAATCTCTAAACTGTGTTGGATTAGTGAATGGAAATGAGCATGGCATGTTATCCGCCAAACTCTTAGGAAGCGCAACTGGGAAGAAACCGACAGACGTTAAACAATTAGGTCACTATCTATGACTTAATTTAAAACCAGAAGAAAATCTTTCTTGGATTTTATTCTAAAACAGTTTGCTCACTATAAAAATATGACTATTTGAAATGCTTTTTTTTTTTATTTTTAAAAAGGCATGGTCAACTATACAACATAAAACCATTGAATGAAAAACCACAACAATCACTTTGAGCATTCTATGGAGACTGTATAGATGAGTTATATTGATTTATATGGGAAAATCCCTTCAAATGGGAAAACTTTGGAAAACTTTTTTTTTTTGCCACAATGTCATCTCGTACTTTTGCGTTGAGATAAGCTCAATTATTATAATTATTTAAAATATGTATTAAATATTTACGTAAGGTGCAATTTTACCAGCAGCTGAATTTAAAAATGCCAAAAATAAAATTTACAGCATTTAAAAAAAAAAAAAAAAAAAAGCCCTGACAGTCAAAATGTCCTTGGTAAAAAATAAATAAAACAATACTTTGCCACTACTGTAACAACAATTTGGTTTATCTAGTTTCAGGGTCTACAACCGAACGCACAGGTGTAAAACCATTTCGGTCAGATGTTGACTTTGTGGTGAGGCGGTTATGTGGCTAAGTCGGTGTCGTAGGCCAGGTTGGGTGCCAGCCATTTCTCTGCCTCAGTCACAGGAATCTCCTTCCTCCTGGCATAATCTTCCGCCTGCACATAAATAAAAGAACTTGAATACAATGGCATTTTTTTTTCAAGCTAATCTCGAATAACCTTGTTAATTCTGGCACGTTCGCACGCCCTGTACAACTGTGAAAAACATTGGGAAAACATAAATAAACAAGCAAATAACTGGAATTTCTTTTTACTGTATTGATCCTCTGTCAGAAAACTGCAGAAAACTTCCGTAGAGCAAGACTTTCTTTTTATGTCTGTCCCATCCTAAGCCGTTTATTGATAGAGATGAACAGTTTAAGGCTTGAATTTGCATTATACAGCCATATATTCAAATGCGCATTATCGACATATGCCCCTAGACTGATTTCTTTTCTCACGACAGGGAAATGTTAAAATCCTTGCCCAAATATACTTAATATATACTACAGATGTTGTCTATGGACTGGACAGAGATGAAGCTTTTTTCCACCCGACGGTGCAGCTCAACACTCGGGCAAATGACCTCCATCCTGTATTCTGGTGCTATGCTGTTTGGTGGAGAGGCACTAATAGAAATGCTGGTACATATTTCTCCTAGAACAACACTGGGAGCCTTGAAAAGTCTCGAAATAAAACTGTTGTCATGTCATTTTTTGTTATGTTGTCTACTTTATGCCAAAACCCGTTCATACTGCTTTGTGCAATCAGTTATACTGTGGTTATTAGGGTGTTTATCTGTGCTCAGTTGTAGTTAATCTTGTGCCGAACAAGCCTAGAGGTATTTAAACTGGCTACAGGTCATACGGTTACGTTTCTTCTGGCACGTACCTGCTCCTTGGTGATCTTGCCCACAGCAAAGTAGGTGGATTTGGGGTTGGCGAAGTAAAGACCAGACACAGCTGCAGCCGGAGACATGGCAAGTGATTCAGTCAGACTGATACCTTAAAACAGAGCAGGAAAACAGAACTGATCAGCTCGTGTAGGAAATATAACTTCCTTTGAAAAGTGTCTATATTATTTTGGATTAAAAAAAAACACATCCGTTAGCCTCATTCCAATGCCACATTAACACTGATTCATTCATTACCATAAATATTAGGATTCATTTGTACAATCGTGTCAGATGGCGTACCGGTTTTTTCCTGAATTTGGGCGAGTGTCCACATGGTGCGTTTCTCGGTATGGTCAGGCTGGCTGGGGTAGCCTGGAGCAGGCCGAATACCACAGTAACGCACCTTGTGCAGGTCGCTGGCCTCCAGATCTTCCTCCTTACTGTAAGCCCAGAACTCCTTCCTCACACGGGCATGGAGCTCCTCAGCAAACGCCTGCCAAACAAACAAGATAAATTCATCATCCTCCTCCTACCCATATACACACATGTCCTGGGAAGAAATATGGAGCCTCCAGAATTAAGAGACACCATAGTGACAATTTCAAGTGGAGCAAGATACAACAAACACGCAGTATAAATCAATCGCTGTACAAAGAACAATTAGAGATGCATATGATTAAACCACATGTTGGTCAACATGCCAGTTCCCAAGTATTAGACATGACATTACCGCCATGTATTTATAGAACTATTAAACGTGGTTAACGACAGATTAAAGTCATGCCCTGCTAACCCATTCACAGCTAGCCACGCAACATTTCTTCACTAAAACGCTATTTAATGTCTTTATAAAGTTGGTATTTTTACAACTGCATGCGTTCTGGCGAATTATTTTGAGTGAGCGGACTGGTCAACGTGTGAAACGTGTCACTGCAGAAGTCTATTTGTTATTCAAAAGAGAAAGATATGGTCTGAAACAAAACACGTTTTATGCTTTTGGAAGGTTCTGTACCGCTTATTCGGCACAGGGTTCCGGAGCAAATCCCAGGGAACTCGTGGCACAAGGTGGGGGACATACTGGACGAGGGTGGCCATCGCAGGGCACAATCACACACACACACACACATACTACAGACTATATAGAGATGCCAATCAGCCTACAACGCATGTCTTTGGACTGGGGGAGGAAACCGGAGTACCCGGAGGAAACCCCCGAAGCAGGAAGAGAACATGCAAGCTCTGGGCACGCAGGGTGGAGGCGGGAATCGAACTCCAACCGTGGAGGTGCGAGGCAAACGTGCTAACCGCTAAGCCACTGTGCCTCCCAAATTAGAACATGTTAATAACAAATACATTTTTTTTTTGGTCTATTTAACTGTAGGCTTGTAAGTTTCAAATGTGCAAGGACATGAAACAAAATATGACATTTAAAAGTTTTAATAAAACAGTGATTAAAAAAAGTAAATTTCTGGTGATGGGAGGTTATCATATGTGAACTCTTTTCACACCCTATTAACCACAGGAAGGCTGATTGGTGATTTGATGGATGAGGTCATCATCACGGACTTGTTTTCATACAGTCGTTCCAAACCCCCAGATCGACTGCACATTTTTAAGCATTACTCCTATATCTGGAAACTTTGCCAAACTGGACAGAATAGATGTATACCTTATTATTATATGGTCCAGAACTGAACCATGAACAGTTAACATTAAACTTCAGTCTAACCCAGATGGACTTTGGCTGTTAATATGGATTTATCTTGGTGTGTACGTGGCGGTCATGCGTTACCTCAGCGAGTCTGTCGGCAAGAGCTTTCACCATGATGCTGTTGTAATCATCGCCCTGCTGAACAAATTCTTGGCTGAGCTTTTCGGCACCAAACACAGCGACTGCAAACAGCCCGACATAGTCCTTCACTCCGCTTTCCAACGGAGCAACAAAATCCGCCAAACAGAAGTACGGGTCCGAACATGCGGAGTCTTTCTCTGCCTGCTCAAGATGAGAAAAAACACACCACGTTCAAGTATTCCAGTAAAGCAGTGCCAGTGATTCAACTGTACAGCGCTGTCAAAAAGTATCTGGTTTCTTCTGGTTTTGTGTATATACTCGTACTAGATCTAAGATAAAACCAAGGCAACCTGAGAAACACGAAATACAGTTTTTAAATGATGACATATTTATTGGAGCAAAAACGTTATCCAATACCAACTGGGTGTGTGTGTGAAAATGCATTTGTCCATGTAGTTACTAATTCCCCAAATCTATGAAACTGCATTCAAAATGGGGTTCAGCTGGTCTAGACACAACCAGGCCTGATTACTGCAAACCCTGTTCAATCACATCAACACTTACAGTCTTGTGAATTTATTATTATTATTATTATTTTTTTTTACACATTTGGACAAGCAAACATTTGATCATCTTTGAAACAGTGCTTATTAATAAAGTTGATACACACTACTAAATGACATAAAATTGACATTTTGCAGTAATTTTCACAATTTAAATTAACAAAAGAAAATAAACAGATCAGTCACACGGAAAAAGTAAGTACAGCTGTACATTTATGACACCTTCAAATCCATATAATTAGAATCAGGTGTTTGGGTGCCAGTGATTAGAACCTGCTCAGGGAGTGCAGGTGGAACCGGTCTTATTTATACCCATCTCATATCTAGTGTCTGGTGTTCCCTTTGTTAATGAGGTGTGTACTGTTATCATGCCAAGATCTAAAGACTTCTATAGGGCCTTCAGAAAATGGTTGTGGATGCCTAGGAGTCTGCCAAGGGATTTAAAAAGATCTCCAAATGATTTGAAATACATCGTTCCACTGTAAGGAAAATAATCTACAAACGGCAGAGATTTCAAACGACTGGAAATTTGTCCAGAACTGGCCGTCCCAGCAAATTCAGCCCAAGAGCAGACCGTCTGATGCAAAAAGTAGTCTCCAAGAACCCCCAAATTTCATCACAGGATCGGCTAGTAAGTCTTGGAACTGTTGGTGTCAAAGTTCATGCTTCAACAATCAGATAGAGATTGTACATATTTAAACTGTATGGGAGGCGTGACTGGAAAAAGCCTTTGCTGTCTAAAAAGAACTTAAAGCAAGACTACAGTTTGCCAATGAGCATATAGGCAAAGACCAGGCCTTTTGAAATAATGTGCTCTGGACAGACGAATCAAAACAGTACCAGCAGACATGTTTGGTGCAGACCAAAGACAGCTTTTCAGGAGAAGCACCTCATACCAACTGTGAAGCACAGTGGTGGAAATGTAATAGTTTGGGGTTGCTTCATTGCCTCAGGGACTGGACAGCTTGCATTCATTGATTCGACTATGAATTCTGCATCATATCAAAGAGTGCTTGAAGATAATGTGAGGCCATCTGTCCAAAAGTTGAAGTTGAACCAAAAGTGGACTTTTCAACAGGATAATGGTCCTAAGCACACTAGCAAATCCACCAAGGAATGGCTCAAAAAAAAAGAAATGGAGGGTTAAGGAATGGCCGAGTCTAAGCCCGGATTTGAATCCCATTGAAATGTTATGGAGGGATTTGAAAAGGGCCGTACATGCAAGAAAACCCTCAAACATCTTGCAACTGAAAGAATATCGCATGGAAGAGTGGTCAAAAATTCCAGAAAGCCGAAGTCAGAGACTGGTGGACAATTATGCAAAAACACCTACAAGAAGAACATTTTCAACAGCATGAATTTGGTTAAAAGGTCTTACCCAGTAACACACTATGCCAAAGTTGAAAGAAATTCCAGAAATGCTGAGGAAGAAGATGACTGAAATATATCAGTCTGGGAAGGGTTACAAAACTATTTCAAAGGCTCTGGGACTCCAAAGAACCACAGTGAGAGCCATTATCTCCAAATGGAAAAACTCGGCACAGTAGTAAACCTTCCAGAACTGGCCGACCTTCCAAAATTCCTCCAAGAGCACAGCGACGACTCATCCAGGAAGTCACAAAAGAGTCAAGGACAACATCAAAGGATCTACAGGCCTCTATGGCATGAATAAAGGTCACTGTTCATGACTCCACTATCAGAAAGACGCTGGGCAAAAATGGCATCCATGGAAGAGTGGCGAGGTGAAAACCACTGCTAACCCAGAAGAACATTAAGGCTCGTCTGAATTTTGCCAAAGCACACCTTGATGATCCTCAAACATTTTGGGAGAATGTTCTGTGGACTGATGAGTCGAAAGTGGAACTGTTTGGAAGACAGGGGTCCCGTTAGATCTGGCATAAACCAAACACAGATCTCCACAAAAAGAACATCATACCTACTGTCAAGCATGGTGGAGGCAGTGTGATGGTGTGGGGATGCTTTACTGCTTCAGGGCCTGGGCAACTTGCAATAATTGAGGGAGACACAAATCCTACTCTCTACCAGAAAATCCTAAAATAGAATGTCCGGTCTTCAGTCCATTTATCCAAAGCATAGGAGTAATTCCTAGTCCTAGAAGTTAAGTGAAGGTCTGATCTCCAGTTATCGGAAACGTTTGTTTGCAGTTCTTGCTGCTAGAGGTGGCACAACCACATTTTAAATTTAAGGGAGCAATTCGTTTTTCACATTGTTGATAGGTGATGGATAACTTTTTTTTTGCTTTAATTAAAAAACTAAACCTGTATAGTGTGTTTACTCAGACTGCCTTTGTTTTATGTTGCATTTCGTTTGAAAGATCTAAAACTATTTAGTATGAGATGTACACAAAAACAGAAGAAATTAAATACTTTTTCACAGCACTGTAACTAAACATTTTTATCCTCACTTCCCATGCATTTTCTCAACACAAAGGTTTGTATAACCGAACCCCCTGAGCGCAACGTCACCTGCTGTCTAAGCCCGTAGAAGGTAGCAGTGTGGTTCGATAAGGTTGGAGTGGCATCATCGGTGTATACGAGAATGTCGTCGCCGTGGCTTTGTGCACGCCAGAAGCCCACGATGCCTCTTCCTTGCAGACCCTTACTGTCAATCAGCCTGTTCAGAAGCCTCTGAGCTTCGTCAAACACACGCCTGGCATGTTCTCCTACACACATGCACACACATGCATACAGACATACACGCATAGACAGATATACACAAGCAAACATTAGCGTAAAAACATTAAAAAAAAAAAATCTTTACGCTAAAACGTTTTTTTTTTTTTTGTTCAACAATCTCTCAACGAAGTCATTTACTGTACACACTGAACACTTTCCCTTACCCACGGTTTTATCTTTAAAGATTTTGGGGTACCCTCGGTTGGGATATTTCCCCCTCAGCTGCCACACGTCGAAGAAGGGCTTCCAGTCGATGTAGTCCACCAGCCTCCTCAGGTCATATGCGTCAAACACACGCGTGCCCAGGAACCTTGGCTGATCTACACGGAGCCAGAGGGAACAATCAGTCTCTCTTGTCTTTATCTGTGACCGGGAGCACCTATTCCCAAAACTCTGAAGTGTCTGAAGTCTAGAGCTTGGAGAAAATCAGCCATCTTACAGTCACAGAATCCACAAGATATCCTGAGATCACTGATCTTATTTTTTCTTCCGAAGAAGACCTGTTGTTCTAATGGGCAGATTGAATGGTTACCTGGTTCTGGCTGTGAGAGCCAGTCGATGTGTAGGCCTTTATCCCGTGCCTGTGCAAGAGACAAGTATCGCCTATCCTGTAAGAACAGAAAAGAATTTGATGTACGACATAGCATGTACCAACAGTGTCTTCATCCATGTAATCTCAGTCAGAGGTTTTACTAAGAGAGTCCTAATCTAATCCCTAACCGAGCCCAATTTCACCTTCATTGGCTTTAATACCTGTGATTGATGCTGATTTTATTGACACATTATATGCATTTTAAGTTAAATGTATACTATAATGTGTCTTTTATGTGGCGGCACATACTGTACTCTATATACCTATGTTTAATAACGTTAACAGAGGATGACCTTAACGGATATTTGAGCAATTTGAGCAAGTTAACCCTGTGTTCACACTCGCAAGCAACAAACTGACATGGAGCCATGGGCTCGAGTAACCCCAGAAAGCAACATTTTAATTAAAACTGAAACAGCCCAATGCCTAAAATATGATTAGCGCACAGTGCAAGACTCAAAATGGCGGCTCAAGTAAAAAGAGCCAGTCACATTGTTGGTTGAGCCAGTACCTGCATATTACTTTTGCCATTTCGGTCAGATTTTAAAAACGCCGTTTCAAACCCACGTCTGAAACGTAATCTTGTCGATCCATTACTGGTATACGGGTTTCTTCCCATTCAAATAGCCAGGATCTTGGGATTGTATAACTGACAAATATCTGCCCGGGAAACTCACCAGGACAACCCCAGAGTGCACAGACTTTACTAGAAGGAGTTTCTCAGTTCTATGCGAATCTGGAAGGATGATGTAAAGTGACAAATCCAAATAATGCTCCAGTGAATCAACTGGACCAACCCTTTGGTGCATGGTGGCATTCTCAATTTGAGCTCCTACATGTGTTTCGCCCCAAATGAACCATGTTTGGTTATAGATAGCTATAGCTTTTTTCACAGCAGTTATATATTATATATTATTAGCCAAGTTAAATGTGTGCTGAACTCAGGCTTTGGCTTGGGTGAAATGAGAGACAATACAAAAGATTATATAGGTCATATAGGCCCTATCTATACATATGAATAAGCATGAAAACTCCTTTCTCCTTAGTATGAATAAGGCTATAGAGTAGCTATTCTATAACTGAAAGGAGAATTAAAGAAGGAGGAAAAGATCGGACTGTCTGTCTGGGCACAGGGGAAGAAAAAAAAAAAGAAAAGAAAAAAGTCTTGAATTTGTCCATAAACCCTGGAACCAAACCTTAAGAGAGTCGTAGTGATCCTGCCTGATATCTTTATACTCCTCCGTTAACTCCTCGAAGAAATCCTCATACACCCCTTCATCCAGCAGCCGAGAACACTGCAGAGAAAGAGAGAGAGCGAGAGATGAAACAGCGAAACGGTTCATGATCACTTTCAATACGTCATCCATTCATGATACGTCAAACCATTCAGGTTTTTTTTTTTTTTTTTTTTTACATCATAATATAAAATACACGAAAGATATCAGATATTTTTTGTAATTTGAAATTATATACAGTGCCCTCCACTAATATTGGTACCCTTGGTAAATGTTTGATATCCACGAGAGGAAAGTATTTTTGTGAATTTTTTGAATAAAAAAAAAAATCTAAATGTTAAACAAGAAAGACAAATTTTCACAGCCTTCTTCTTTGCTCATATTTACTAAGGGTGCCAATATTAGTGGAGGGCACTGTATTCGCTTTCCTTTCACGTATAAGGTTTATCCATCCGTCCATTTTCTGTACCGTTTATCCAATACAGGGTCGCGGGGGAGCCTGGAGCCTAACCCAGAGAACTCGGGTCACAAGGCGGGGGACACCTTGGACGAGGTGCTGACCCGTCGGAGGGCTCAAACGCACACACATACACACACTACAAATAATTTAGAAATGCCAATCAGCCTACAGCACATGTCTTTGGACTTGGGGAGGAAACATGTACACTAGACACACAAAGAGCGGAGGCAGGAATTGAACCCCTAACCTCGAAGGTGCGAGGCAAACATGCTAACCCACTGTGGCTAAGCCACTGTGCCCCCCCCCCCCCGCCCACTACAAGGTTTATGTAGCTTTCAAATGTATAAGATAAGATAAAAGATATGATAAACTTTACTGATTGTGAAGGAAATTCTTGTGCCAGTTGCTCAAACTGTACACGCACAAACATAATCCCATCTTAACAGCGTAACTAAAGTGTAAAATATAATAAAGATGTATGAGTAGAAATAGAAGTGTAAATAAAAATGCCCCCCAAATGGCATTAACATTTGACCGAGGCCCGACTTTTGCAAGATGTCTTTAAAACACATTAAAAATACAGACTTCTGAATATATCTCCCTTTTATAACGTTATAGTAATAAAAATAACCAAAAATAACTAAAAATAATGTTATAGAAATATTTATTTATTTTTCACACCAAATTGTTGAGGCCCCCCTGGCGCCCCCTGGTGGCCCCTAAGGGTGCCGCGGCCACCACTTTGAAAACCACTGTTTTAAAAAACGGTGAGCAGAATTTAAGTTCCATAATCAGTATGGAAATTGCTTTTTGGAAATTCAACATTTCTGCGCGGTTTGAAACTGCTTTCGAGATAAAAAACGTTGCACGAACTACAATACAAGAGCATTGCTGATTGGTCTCTCAAATCTATGTGACGAACAACAAGAAGACGAGCTGGGTCGGGGAAAGATACTCGCTGGACGTGTGGAATTTCTAGCGGACTTCTCTAAAGGGTATTAAGAAACTTCAGATCATTTTGCACACCTCCAAGCTGGTCTGTGGCGAAGCACCTTGCCGTTTGATATAAATGTTTTTCTTTCCTTGAAGAAATGTAAAATAGCTTTATTTGAATGTGAACGCAGAATGGAAAATTCAAACGGATTTTCCAAAAAAAGAACGGATATGAATTACGTGATGAGTTGGGAATTTAAAATCAAACATAGGAATATATTGCAGTTTTATACAATAGTTCAACCCCCCGCCCCCCATCTGATTTATAAATGTGCTATATACTTTTATACATTTGAAACAAGGAACACCAGACTGCACAATCTTTCGTTATTTGATGAGAAAAGGAAAGAAAAGCTCACCACGACAACACTCCGAGACGCATCGAGAACGTGAATAACAGGAGCGGTGTATCGAGGGGCAATCTTTACTGCTGTGTGAGTCCTGTTCACACACACACACACACACACACACGCACACCATTAAATTGTTTCACTGATGGTCAGAATGCTGATTTAGTACTGAATATCAGGACTGACTTTGAAGTTGTGGCTCCTCCGATCAGCAGAGGGGTTTTCATGCCCAGACGTTCCATCTCCTTTGCAACGTAAATCATCTCATCGAGGGACGGCGTAATGAGGCCCGACAACCCGATAATATCTACATGCAGACGAACAAAACACAGAAGTGCTCCGATTTGTTCTGGACATTCTGCCATGAAGGAAATCTGCTCTGGGTCTTAGTTAAAGGAAACAGTTTTAATTTTGCCCTAGAGCTATGAAGGGGAAATTCGCAATTAACAGGTAGTAGATGGCTCCCTTCTGTGCACAAAATGTCACCATCTAGCTGAAATCCAGCTACAAAGTATGGAAGAAAAAAAATCTCAGCATCATGACTTTATATCTCGCAATTCTGACTTTAGTGCGAGTTAAATTTCACAATTATGACTCTTTTTTTTTTTTTTTTGTGTTGTTGCAATTTCGCAATTTATATGTCCGCTCATATAAATTCATCAGCTAGTCATGACAAGGAAAAGCAGACGCTAGCGTGCACCACACGTTACCTCAAGCTAGTCACATTTCAGGTACTCATTTCAAAGTGGAGGGGGAAAAAAAATGGAAAAAAAAAAAAGGATAAAAATTGTGAGATGTAAACTCGTAATTGTCCGAAAAAAAAAGTCAGAATTGCGAGAGGTTACATTAACTTAAAATTGAGAGGGGGAAGGAAAAAAAAGTCAGAATTGCGAGATACAAAGTTGCGATTCTGAGATGTAAAGTCGCAGTTACCTTTAAAAATAAATAAATAAATAAATACATTTCCACAGAAGAGCCATCTTGGGATGACCAGAATAAAGTTCACCCAGTCTACACAGTACAGTATTACAGTATCATTTATCCTCCTTGGCCCCTTTCATAAAATCTGAATGTGGAGTTATAGCATAATGCTGCGGATGAATTGTTTGAAACAGACTTCTATTATTCATTAGCTACAGTACATGAGCGCTGTAGCTCAGGACCAAAACTAAAGAAAAACATCAACATCAAAACAACCGACATGTCTTGCCTTTACCTTTCAGTTCCTTTCAATATTAAAAATAATATTAATAATAATAATAATCATCTTTTTCACCTGCTTTCTTGTCAATGGCTGCCTTCAGGATCTGATCACATGGAGTCATCACTCCTAAATCAATCACCCTGCAGGGAGAGAAACGATTATACAGTCATATCCATAAACGCTATCCTTCTGAGGACCTACGATGGCATCATTCATTCGAGTATGTTTACAGGAGACCGAAATAACGGCTGGGGAAACTCTCCACGCTGAGATTTTGTAGAGCCACGTACCGAAAGTTGTTGCATCCCAGCACAACACCCACGATGTTCTTGCCGATGTCATGGACGTCTCCCTTTACTGTGGCCAGAACTATCGTGCCCTGATAAGGATCCTGTTCAGACACAAACACACGCAGTTAAACCTCAGCACTGCTGAGAGAAAATGCTTTGGGTCATCTATGAATATTGACGAGTAAATGGCAGAACAATGAAACTACAGCTCGGAGCGTTACAAGTGGTTTAAGGCCCTGTTTACGCTAGTGCGTTTTCGTTTTAAAATGAAAACGATCCTCGGCCACGCTGGCGTTTCCGCTGTGTGTCAGAAACGATCTCCGTCCACACTACACGACCGAACACGCATGTCACATGACCATTCATGCACACTGGGCACGCGTGTACAAGTGTAAACAGGAAGTTGGTCGCTAGTCACCGGCAGGCACAACAAACCGGCGTTGCATGTATTGCTTACGACGATCGCTCTAATCATAGCTCGCCTCTTGAGCATGTAGCAGTATTATAAAATACAGAAAAATACAGAATTTAACTGCACAATGACAACAAAGCCAGCAAAGCTTGCGGTTCGTTCTCTGTGTTGTTGTGTATACGATCGACGTAGCGTAACGGTCATATGATAGGGGCTTGACGAATCAGGGAAGGATACGCAATGATCCAGAAGACCCAATCAGGGGACGAATGTGGGCGGAGCCACACCTTAGTTTTCAAATGTCTTCGTTTTGGTCTGTTTACACTGAAACGCGAGCGCGGAGTCTTCTGCCTTTCCGAAAGTCTCCGTTTTCGAGGGAGTAGTGTAGAGGACAGGCGTAACCGTAGCAAAAGGTATGCATCTCAAAACGAAAATGCACTAGTGTAAACAGGGCCTGAGAGCTTTATTTGGGATCTACAGAATTTGACTGGTACACAGTGTACTGTAGAACTGTGTGATAACTCACAGAGTCATCAGGCACTCCAGACAGAGCAATCATCTCCTCCCTCTCTTTCTCCATAAAGGGAATCAGATGGGCTACGGCTTTCTTCATCACACGCGCCGATTTAATCACCTGAAATCACAAACGCACTGTGGTTACTCAACCAATCACAGCACAGCAGTGACAATGACGTGGTTGTATGTACAGTATGAATGATGTTCAAGCTTACAGTGGAGTGAATCGCTATACAACAGTTTCGTTGCCATCGCGTCTGATAAAAACACGTCTGGCTCCCAAAAACATCACGAGGAAAACAAATCTCACCAGCACAAGCATTACAGGTTTAAACGGGTGAACACTCTGACATTTCTAAGGTATCTAAAGGGATCCTATTAAAGAAGATTTTTTCCATCAGAGATGCCCTGGTGCTCATACGTGCTCATTAATGTGTGCTTATTACAGTGATTCAGAATAAAGCATGTGAATTACAACACAAAAGCTTGATGAGCGACGCAGTATCGCGCTAACCTTCTGTCTGACGAACCCCCCCTTGTTTCAGCTCATGGGGAACATATTACATGTATACAGTTGGAAACCACACTATATTCGCACTACCGGTCAAAAGTTTAGACACACACATTCTTTATTTATTTATTTCCCCACATTTTATAATAATAATAAAGTCATCAAAACTCTGGAGTAACACAAATGGAACTATGGGAATTATGTTGTGATAAAAAATCCCAAATAAATCAAAATAATTTAGTATTTTAGCATTTTCAAAGTAGACGCCCTTTTCGCCTAGAATTTCCAGAAATGTATTCTTGGCGTTTTCTCACCCGATTTCTTGAGGAATTTCCCCCCGAGATGCTTTTTAAACAGTATTAAAGGAGTTCCCACCTACGCTGGACACTTTTCGGCTGCTTTTCGGAATATTTCTCTGCGAGTCGTCCGTTTAAAAAAGATTTGGATTTAAAGAGAAGCAAATCAGTAAATGAATCACATGAAAATGAATCACATGAAAATGAATATGAATCTCATGAAAATGAATCACGAAAATGAATCACATGTAAATGTATCACATGAATATGAATCACATGAAAATGAAACATGAAAATGAATCACGAAAATGAATCACATGTAAATGTATCATATGAAAATGAATAAATAAATTTAAAAAAAATCATGGGAAACATTTCAGTCAAGTGTCCACAAACTTTTGACCAGTTGTATGTGGGGGTAGAAATGAGGTTTATTTTTTCATCGTTAGATATACTGAGACATCATAAGTTTTATCCGACATACTTACAGTGTGGAATGAAGGTGCATGATGTCAGTGTGTGTGTGTGTGTGTGTTACCTGTGGCAGGAACATCTTGCCAGCTCCAAACAGATCTCCCACGGTCTTCATGCCATTCATGAGCGGCCCCTCGATGATGTGGAGTGGTCGGGAATAACGATCTGTCTGAAGACGAGCCTCCTCGGTGTCCTCCACTATAAACTTCTCTATACCCTACATATACGCACACACACCAATTAAATGAGAGTGAAGTGGTTGTCAATAATAGAAAAAAATTGTTTAAAAAGGTCCTACAGGGTCAACGAGTTTGCAAATTAAATTGCGTTTGATCAGGCAAGTGCAAACTAGACCATGTGACATCACAACTTGGCCTGATTTAACGGCATTGTCTAAACTAGCCAGTTAACTGCAAAAAATACCTCTCGAGCACTAGCGAGCCAACTTCTAACCTTAGTAGCTAGCTATGATTAGGAGAACTCTTGTAGCCAAGTCTTCTACTTTTACTAATGCCTGCTTGCTAGAAGTGTTAGAGGTAATGTAATTAATAGGAAAAAGTTTAAAATTGGATGATCGAGTGTCACTTTGTGTGACAACTCCACCCTAGATGACTTCGAGTCTAATTCCACCTGACTTCGAGTCTAACTCCACCCGACTTCGAGTCTAACTCCACCCTAAATAACTTCAAGGGTGACTCCACCCTAAATGACTTCGAGGGTGACTCCACCCTAAATGACTTTGAGGGTGACTCCACCCTAGATGACCCAGGAATGCAGGCCATTCACCAAAATCAAGCCGTGCAAACGCGTGTTGCCGTGCATGTTCAGTTCGTCTGTGATGGAACGCATTTACACGCAGCACAATATTACCTTCACAAGTGCGTACTCCAGTCGCTCCTCCACACTTCCGTTTCTCCACTCGTCTGTCTGAATGACCTTCTTCCCTCCTTTAGCATTGTTCTAAACACAAAAGGTAAAGGTTCATCTTGAAGAACATTGCTATGGTAACACAGTGAAGCAAGGACATTCAAAAAAAAAAATTGATATAACTGTAGTTGTAGGTGTGTGTGTGTGTATGTGTGTGTGCGCGTTTTCCTGGCCGAGACTACCTGTGCATACAGAAGGAGCTTTTCTGTGGCCTCTGGGTCTCGGTTCCAGATGAGATCCTCGCACAGCTTGAGTAGATCTTTATCGATGTCGTCATACACAGGCAGAGAACCTGCATTCACAATTCCCATGTCCATCCCGTCCTGCAGGGGGCGCAAAATACACTTCTGCTTATAACTTTGATCTGCTGCAATCTTATCCATGAAAATCCAGTATACAGTAAAAAAACTAAACAAAAAACTGTTCTCTCTGAGGGAACTCTCTAAATTGACTGCTGAAGAACAATTTTAAAGTGGAATAGCCCGGTTTGTTTGTTTATTTATTTATTTTTATGTGCTATGCCAAAGCCTTAGAAAACAGGCTTACCATTAAAGCCATTGTAACAGAAAGCTTCCTATAACATGACCTATGAGATAATTAGATGTGCCTCAAATGGTATTTTGCATACTTTGAGTATTAGTAGTGCGGGATGGGAAACTCACTAAGCAGTGTACTATTAATACGCAGACGATGCAGTAAAACTAAAGAGACAGTACACTGCAGATTCAATGACATGAGGTACCGCTTCATTTAGTGAAAAATGTCGAGACTAAATTACGTACCACATACAGTACTGCATATTTACATAGTGTATATTGTATATGAATATTACACCATTTGAGACAACTATCGTGTTGTGATTGACAGGCAGCGTGCTATGTATGGCCTATTCACCCGCCTGTCCCGGCAATGGTTACATTCCATGTGTTTAGTTACTTATTTCTGTAACTAGATGTTCTTAGATGCAAATTTGTGAAATATACTGTAGACAACGTGAAGTGCCATTTATCTTTTTGTTTGCTCATAAGACAACAAAAACCAGCTCAGTGGCAAACCCTGAGAAGATCGCATGGCTTATTCCCCTACCTTTATAGCATGGTAGAGGAACACTCCGTGCATGGCCTCCCTGATGGCATCCATGCCTCGAAAAGAGAAGGACAAGTTAGACAGACCACCACTGATCCGCGCTCCAGGCAATGTTTCCTAGAGAGAGCGAGAGAGAGAGAGAGAGAGAGAGAGAGAGAGAGAGAGAGACAGACAGACATCTTATAATTGTAAAGAAGAACACTATGTACACTAGCCTGATCTCCGTATCTTCGTTGTTCTACCTTTATAATCCGTGTGGCTTTGATGAAGTTGATAGCGTACATGTTGTGCTCTTCCATCCCGGTGCCGATGGTCAGGATGTTGGGGTCGAAGATGATGTCGTTGGGGTTAAAGTCCACCTTTTCAGTTAGGAGATGATAGGCTCTTGTGCAGAATTCGACCTTCTGATCAATTTCAGTAGCCTTTAAAAAAAAAAAACAAAAAAAACAAAACAAAAACAAAACAAAAAAAAAACATACATGTGACTTAACGAGCCAACGAAGAGCAAGACCGCTGCTTACTATAACTATTTTCTAGAATGATCTGAACGATACTTTTACAAATACGTCTGTTAGAGATCGTATGAAGGCTTGGGGGAAGTTAGATGTGAGCTAAAAAAAAAATGTTCTTGCATATTGTGTGCAACAATAATAATAATAATAATAATAATAAGAAGGAGAAGAAGACGAAGAAACTAATAAATCAATGCTGTATTATTGATCGTGTTTGTACACACAACATCACTGCCACATATTTTGGCCGCTGACCTCAATCGCGTTATTGCACTGACCTGCCCTTGTTCATCGAAGGCCATAACGACGACGGCGGCACCGTAGCGACGCACTTGTTTGGCGTGTTGCAGGAAGACCTCTTCTCCCTCCTTCAGGCTGATGCTGTTGACGATGCACTTGCCCTGGCAGCACTTCAGTCCTGCCTCGATCACTGCAAAATTAGACGAGTCGATACACAGCGGCACCTAAAACACCAGCACAAAAAATATGACATAATATAACTACACTCTTATAAAAGGTCTTATAAAGGTCATTTGAAGAGGAAAAAAAATTGTATTACGGGAGAAACAAAGTTCTAAATTGCTATTCAGAATAATGGACAGCGTTACCATTCTAACATCAAACGCTTGAAGAAAAAAAGCACAATTTGTAGTCATCTTTCAAACAATATTACCTTTTAAATATTTTAACATTATTTTGAAAACAGTTTTTGTTGTATTTGAACTAATTGCAATTAAATGTAAAAAAAAATAATAAAAAATAATCAAATGTACACAATAAATGATTATTTATATATTTCCTATTGCGGTTTTAATTTTTTTTTAAATCTTTATTTAATAATTTATATAATTTTGACTTTCTATTGGGTTATCTTCTGGGTTACGATTATTTTTACCCCTTCAATCATAATTATTTCTCAAATGATTCCTTTTTTCCTCCCATTATCTTTACTATTAAAGTTTATTTAACAGTAATTGTTTTTTACTATGATATAATTAAATGATTCAAATTAACATAGGTTTTCTATTTTATAAGAAAAACCTATTAAACCTATTAACCTATAACAGTTGCCCACTACTCTATGAGTTTCTAAAACCTTTTAAAGAGCAGGCATTACCTTGGCGATGTCGGGCTCGGAGGCGATGAGTTTGCAGAAACGCGCCATGGCAGCGGGTCCGTCCAGCATCCCCTCATCCATGTTGATATCCAACACCTGAGCGCCCATTTCCACTTGTGCTTTAGCTATACTCAACGCCTCCTGCCGATTAACACACAAACACACACGCTACTGTATTACGATACTGACAAATGCAACAACGATATACATGATAAAAGATAGGAGTCCGGGTTATGTATATATCCTCATATACTGTACCAGGGATATGCTGTGTAAATGCTGAGTTTTAATATTGCTGAAAATGACAACTCTGAACTGACATTTAATAAGAAAATAGTACTAGAAAAAAAATACTATTAGAATACACAATTCTTTTCTAAGTCCAAAAGGTTATGCGTCTTGTTTTTTCTTTTTACAAGAATCGCTGCGCTGTACATTACACATTATAGAAGGTAAGTCGTTAAGTCTGTAGCACAGGCCCCGTTACCTACATATATTACAAGAAAGCATCATGCTGAGATTTAATGTTGTGGTAAAGGGCGCGCACATTTGAACTTCCTGTGTAGTCCTTGACTCGTGAACTTGCTGCCAGCTACTATGAACTAGTGGAACATTGTTACTGAGTTCAGAAGCTGAAACGTAAACAGGTGTTTTAATGCACTGGGATGTGAATGACATTATGAGTAGAGATCGACCGATATATACACCGGTTATTCGATGATAACAACACCACAAAACTGAACAAACCGTTTTATTTATAACAATTTTGTCACTTTCTCTTCCTCCTTGCATACAAAACAAAACTCTTACTTATACACCGATAAAAAGTGGGGATTGAAAGAGTGCAAAAAATGTAAAAAATAAAGTGCAGTTACTAAAATGTCTTTTTTTTTTTTTAATAAAAACTTCGATGAGGTAAACAGAGTACGTGACTCCGTGAATTTGTCTATACTTCTTAGCACCAAGCTGATTAAACAACACATCAAGCTTTCATGTAACATACCTAATTTGTACATTAATGGCTGTTATGTTAAATAAAGCAAAGCAAGTGAACGTTACCTGCGCACACCGTTGTTGACTCGTCTCCCTTCAGATTTAGCGCTGCAATGCGTGCAATTCTCAAAACGGCCACAAGATGGCCATTTATCGGTGGATCCGATATTACAAAAACGATATCCGGTTATGGAAAAATACTTAATGATAGGGGGAAAATATCGGTAAAACCGATTATCGGTCGATCTCTAATTACGAGTCTGATCATTTCACAGGCTTCATTAAACGTTACCTCATAATTCCCAGCCATGATGAGTTTGGCGAACTTGCGTGATCCAGCCACGTTGCAGCGCTCACCGATGTTGACAAAGTTGGTGTACGGCCCGATCCGAAATGGCTCCAGACCTGACGACACAACGCGCTGAACATGTTACCATGATAACCATCATTTTGTAAACGTAAAGCCTGGAATGCAGTTTCCTGTTTGCTTCCTGTTTCTGGTTTTGTTCAGCTCCTCCTCCAGCCATGCCTCTATCACACCCCTGAACATTATCAGAACCTGTTTCTTGTTTGTGAATGAAGCTAGGACATACACTAAACAGTAATGACATTTTAAGTAGGTTGCGCTACTGTACATTAAAGAGACAGAACTTGCGCTTTAAATATCTACCGCAGCCTGAACGCCCAAAATATTCAAGCCCACGTTTCAAGAGGGGAAAAAACCTTCAGAACATGGAAACCTACAGAATACAATCTGTGTTATGATGATAATATTTTTGGAATAGAGCAACGAAGTATGAGTGCAATAATTTCTGTTCCTGACGTAACATGAGCAACTTTACATCTAAAACACACAGATGGACTCCAATGGAGGTGCTCAATAGCTCTACCAATCAGCTCAAGCCTATTGCTAGTACTGTAAATTTCTCATTCAATTTCCATTCAAGTTCAAATCACAAGGACTGCTAGAGAGCCACTGCTGGGCCTTTAAGCTCATTTATAAATTAAATTAGGAGACGTGTGTCTTTTAAATACGTAAATATAAATGCAGTATTAACAGTTTGTTCTATATATGATTACGAATAAATATACTCAGCACTGATATCCAGCTGTCTCCAAATTCGTCAAAACTTGTTAACTGCTACACTGATAATATATATCTTTAGAGCACTTTCTTAGACAGACAACGTGTTCCTAGGGATGACTGAAAGCCTTCACAGACACATAGATAAGCCGTTTACCAGACAGCAGCATGTAACTGCTGAACACGTCTGTTGGAGGAACTCTGGGCTGGCATTGTTTCACTCTCTCAGCAATCGCCCTGCGTCAGAAATACAAATACACACATCGTTATCTAGGGTTAGGTCTGAAAGTCTGAGACCTCTATGAAGAACATTCTTCAAAGTTATGTTGATTTATTTATTTATTTATTTAAAAACTGTGTTTTCATATCGACAGGACGCAGTACGAATGACGATGCATAACACGCAATAGTGTACGAACTGACTCCGAAGACAACAACTAATACACGTTCCCAGTTTATGACATCGCAATGTTTTGAAACATAAACGCATACGATCGGACACCGAGGACAGCGACCCAGCATTTACAGAAACATAAACAAACACACGTAACACGTACGCGTTCCGAACACGTGATGTTTTTTCATTACCGTATGTGGTCTGGCGTCGTTCCACAGCAGCCACCGACAATGTTCACCAAACCGTCTGTCGCGAACTCCTGTGTCAAGGGAAGAAATGCAAAAGCAAGCAACATGAGTTTTTACATTACCATCTTTTCTTTTTTTCTATTTTTGACCCGCCGACACATATGCATCTTTTTCAGTCCGTACAAGATTTTGCGTAGTTTGTCCGTGATAGTTGAGGCCAAAAACGCTCGATTTAGCTGCGACTTTTTTGTTCAATATTTGCGATGCAGTTTGCGGAGTTTTCGTGCTTTTTTTTGTGGAAGACGACTTGAATCGGCGAGATCGCAGTTGCATGAAATTGTTTCGGAGCGATGTTTGTTGGTAAATGAGACCCTTTTAGCTGTGCTCGTGTTCGACACACGTGAATCGAAGAGGGCTCTGGCTGAATGCGCTTTGATGTCACATGACGCGTCTTGGCCCAAATCTGTGGAAAAATTGCGAGCTCCTCCGAATATTGCGGAGTTTGCTTGATTTCGCGTTCATTTCTGCGATCGCAAAATCCTGAAGGGACTGCTTTTTGAAGTCAGGGCGGCGTAACACACTCTGAAAAATGCGTGTTCTGCCTTCTTCCACATACATGAGTTTACAGACATGCATGATTGGCTAGTGCTTCGATTGACAAGACGGAGAATGTATTATCCCTCCCACCCAGAACGCCGTTGACTCAAGGCCATGTCAATCATGTCGGGATTCAAACAACAGCGCCCACTCAAATGCCCCAGGTTCACCTTACAATCACAACGAACATTAAACAAAAATTCAATAACATTCTATTTCTTTGTATATAAGATAATGTTGGATAACCTCTTAGCATACAGTTTAACAATATAACCCCGGAAACAATAATCTAAGAAATAAACACTTACACAAAGCACGATTTGCATGAAATGTTTTTAACATATTACTAAAGTCATCCAAAATGTCGTCCAAATTTTTTGTTCTATATTTAATAATGCATTTCTTGTCGCTCTGGATGTCATTAGACAATAAGAAATGCCATGCAAATATGCCTACACTTTTAAACCCTGATAAGCCAGTGTTGCATAGCCTGTACCTTTATATTGTAACTATTAAATGCTCAAGTCTGATTGGTCAGAATGTAAGTGCTAACAGAAGGGAAAAAAAATTATCCCTTGCACTCAAATTGAATACATGCAACTGTTTCATAAGGCATTATGGTTTAGGGATCCATCATTTTAATTGTAGCATCTCACCTTTAAATGTGTAGCAGTGCACTCTGGGGTTTCATCATAGCCTCCAAATGTGTTGGGAAGACCTGGAGAAAAGCAGACACAGGGAAATCAAACCATGACCCAGAGCTCAAGTGTAAACCTTACAGTACACGGCAGAGCGGCTTTACCTGCGTTGGGGTAACATATGATGAAAGCCCCGGTGCACTTTCCGATCGCTTCGATAAATGGCCTCATTTCAGTGGCTCCCAGAGCACAGTTCAAACCAATACTGCAGGAAGGGAGTGGGTTAGAGATGTTAACATTTACACAGGAGCTATAAATAAATAAATAAATAAATAAACCACCACGTACAAACAGTGCAAAAAACGCCATAATGCTCTGCGATGGTTCAGAACAATGGAGCTCAATTGAAGTGCAGTTTGAGGTCGATGGATTTTCATTTGGCCGTGCGCCAACGTTTGCTGACTTCCTATTGTGGGTTTGGCATCATCATCATCATTTTAAGAGCTGTTTCAAGCCTTTATTACCTCAAGTGAAGTTCACGAGATGGCCCCTGAGGGGCTTAAAGACTCGCGTAAACATGCCCAGAGACAGCATTGTTGGCTGAGGCACCTAATAACTGTTTATACGAGTCAGCAAAAGCAATGACATACCGGCCAACTACTTCTGGCACACCGGCTAGTCAGCGAAGTAATTAGTTAGCCAGCTGAGATGACTCTGTACACGGGTTACAAGAAAAAAATAAACCCACACTGACAGGCAAGAAGTTTGTATGATGTAGATGATGTGCACTTCTGAGTGGTAAGGGTAAGCCGGAAAGGGCATGCTGAAAGTAATTTTGAATTTTATCCAGCAGGACAGATACGGTGGTAATGAGCACTGCCGTGTCAGAGTAAACGCTTTTCCCACAAACGTTCAGTTCCTGATCCAACGAGATGACAAGAACGTGCCTACCAAAAGATCGAGCATGATAGTGGTCCTATTATTCGGAGTCAAAATGTGATGAACAGCAGTAATTTCATTTACATTACATTTACAGCATTTAGCAGACAACCTTACCCAGAGACTTACATTTATCTCATTTAAACAACTGAGCAGCTGAGGGTTAAGGGCCTTGCTCAAGGGCCCAACAGTGGTAGCCTGGCAGTGCTGGGACTTGAACTCCTGACCTTCTGATCAGTCACCATTTCAATGTACAAAAAAAATCCAGATATACAATATAGGACTATTGTAACAGTTGAACTTTTTATTATCTCCGTAATACGCATATGTGTAACATAACTGACTAAAAGCCAAAGGAAAATTTTTATTGCTTGTATTGACTTGCCAGTGTAATGGGAACTGTTGAGTTATTATACGAAAACAGTCCATAAATTGAAAACTCTAATCTTTCGGTAGGTTTGAAGGCTGCGTAAGAGGTTTTTATAATTCAAACACTAACTGTAATAGGACAGGGAAATGTTTATTTTTATTGCTGAACTGCACCTCCTGCGGCATGTCACCAATCAAATTAGTGGACTGGAACCAACTGGGGCAGAAAACAACAACTGTACCTCTGTTTTCAGGAGTGTCAAATCTACAGGCATTTCAACACTAACATTTATTTTAAAAATAAATAAACAAACACCCAGAGGAACCCTGCTCTAGCTGAAATTAAACTAATAATATAATGTTTATGGGTTTTTTTTTTGCAGTAATTTATTGAAAATGTACTGAGTGCATAAATTAACATACTTTTCAGAAGGTCGACATTTCTGCATTATAAATTCTTTATTCCAATATTTTGAGATGCTGGATTTTTGAATTCCATGAGCTGTAAGCCGTAATCAATGAGATTATAACAAAAACACAAAAAAAGGCTTGAAATATTTCACTTTATGTGTAATGATTCTGGATTATATGAAAAAGCTCCACTTTTTGTATTAAATTACGGAAAAAAAACGAACTTTTCCACGATATTCAAATTTTCTGACATGCACCTGTATAATCTCGTTACTTACAAACATGGGTCTTGGCTCATACGACTCCTTGTCGATGATGCTTTTAAAATATGGGGGGGAAAAAAACCCAGTGATGTATAACGTGACTGTTTACACTTGTCACTCTGTTACTCGGGAGAAATGAGCCAATCTTCGCAGTGCGGCTGTTTAGAAGTTGTACATAGAAATAACTGCTGTCCATCACATTCTGCATCATAATAATAATAGGAACACACAAATATTACCAATCCCAATAATGGCATGTACCAATTATATTCTGATTTGAAATATCTGCCTGCACCACAGAAGTGACATTGTGAAGGAAAAAATTGGGGTGTTTGTGTGTGTGTGAAAATAAATCATCACGCCCAGAATCTATGCAAACTTAACTATTCATAACAAGTGTAATTAACGCCAAATCAGTTAACAGTGAATAGTACCTTACCATAGATATTCAAGTATGAAATGTCACTTTTAGAAGCTGAGCAGCTCTGTTTTATAGGAAATCCTTACCAGAGTGGCTTCATATGGGACACGCTGATGACAAAAGCCTCTCCTGTTTGCCCCGATAGAGTACGGCCACTCTTGTCCACAATCGTCCCGGAGATCTATAACACAGACGTACATAATTTCTTTCTGTGAAACTGAGGTGATGACCTGGACTGAATCCCATATTCGGAATATACGTATATATATATGAAAAACAAATGAGCATATGTTATACCGAGGGTTCCCAAACTTTTTGGGAAAACGGCCTTTTTTGCAACCCAAGACCTTTAACGTCGTACGTTTAAAAAAAAAAATAAAAAAAATTTAAATCCAGATATATAATATAAGACTATTGTAACATTTTATTATCTCAGTAACATGTATGTGTAACATAAGTGACTAAAAGCCAAAGGAAAATATTGCTTGTATTGACTTGTCAGTGTAATGGGAACTGTTGTGTTATTATAAGAAAACAGTCCATAAATTGAAAACTCTGATCTTTTGGTAGATTTGAAGGCTGTGTAAGAGGTTTTTATAATTCAAACACTAACTGTAATAGGACAGGGAAATGTTTATTTTTATTGCTGAACTACACTTCCCGCAACATGTCACGGCAGCGAAAAGACTAAAATAACATGCAATGTGACTCCCAGTAACATTTCTAAATATTCCTGAAAGGAATTTCTAAAAGAAATTAACTAAACAAAAGTGCAGAGGAGAGGAGAGTTTCACTCGCAACCCCATTTGTAAATCAAGACTCCTAGCTGGGGAACCACTGTGTTATGCTGCCTTGGTGGTTTCTCCTGTTTGGAAGTATTAGCTCCCTCTACTGTCTGTAAAGTGAACTGCCACTGTGATGAAAACATTGACAAGCCTTTCCACTCAAACCAAATCAGCCACACCCTTTGAACTCAAGTGAAACGTCCCGGTGCTGTTATAGTACATAGAAGCACTCCTGGAACCAATCAAATTACTGGACTGGAACAAACTGGTGTATAATGTGGATTATTATAACCCCTCTGTTTCTGGGGTGGCAAAACAACAGCCATTTCAAAGCTAACATTTAGGCTATTAAGAAATTTGACCAAAAAATAGTTTACAGTTTAAACAGTGGCTGTCACAATCATATTTTTTTTAAAAAACTCACCCAGAGGACCCCTGCTCTAGCTTAAAATAAACCAATAATATAGTGTTTATGTTTTTTTTGCGTATCGTATCCAACAGTGAGGCTCGCACGAAGCACTTTTTCAGTGGTTGGTTATTGGAGTGCAGCAAGAATGTATATTATTTAAATAAAACACGTAAATACAACCTTGTTACTTACAAATATGGGTCTTGGTTTATACGACTCCTCAAACAGTTTATCAATAGCAAACAGAGCAGCCTTTAAAAGAAAGAGAGAGATTTTGTTGAAGTTAATCTGTGTAAAACATGTAGAACAACAGTGTGATAAATACTGACTGTTGTAACAGTCATAACTTTGATTTACAGAATTACAATTAAATACCTACGAACTGTATATACTCTACACATGTACGTCTCTATACATAACTCATATTTTGCTATATAAACATATCTCTGTGTTCATTTGTTGAAATGAATTTTAGACAAGTTAATAATTTTACTATGATTTCACTGATATTACTAAATATAATAACGCCGGTGACTTATGTGGAGTACTAAAGGAACTATAGTAACCACGACTTTTCCTGATTTTAATACAGATTAATAGTTGATTAAATGTGTGATAAAACTTGATTTGATTTTTTTTATTAATATGAGAAGAGGGAGACAGAGAGAGAGAGAGAGAGAGAGGTCTACCTTTGCATTAGCCGTATCAAAGATGGTTTCCACCAGCAGGATATCACAGCCTCCATCCAGCAGCCCTTTAACCTGCTCCAGGTACGCCTCAACCAGTTCGTCAAAGGCTACATGAAACCCACGTGCCGTTTTTAAATCCGCACACAAGGTAATGACACTTTATACACAAATAATAAACGCATACTAATCTGTCTGTACTGATCTGTAGCGCTGCAGAAACTTGATGTGTTCTGGACATTTGGACCGATGAGCAAAAAGAGAAAATAAATGACTGATGCAATATATTATACACAAAATATTTGAAACTTGTTATTTATATAATGATCTAGTTATGATCTGAACACCGGTCTATATTCCCTGTGCTTGTTTTTATTTCTCTTCTGCTTTATCCATCACTGTATTTCTGACCAATGAAGGAAATAGTTTCACGTGTGTGTTTTCAGCTCTACACGCTCCTCTACCAACTTTCTGGTTTTTTTTTTTTTTGCTTTTTGGTTGGTTTAATTCAGAGGTTCTCAACCTTTCGTAACTAAAGCTGCTTTATTTCTAAGATGATAAAATTGTAGTTGCTGTTCACCCCCTCACCCCGGCCCCTCCCTTCAGTCTTCCACTGCTTAGTTTGGGTGAACCTAACCTGAGATTTCTGTTATTGGCTGACAGGAGTAGAACCTGGTGTGGTCTTCTTTTTTCTTTTAACTTAAATATTAAAGACAACATGGCATGGAGATCATAATGCTTTATTTTTTTTTGGATTATAATGTTTAATTTCAGTTGAAGGTGAAGTAATACAGTATTTTTCCCCATAGCTGTTGGATTAACGGTTCCTAAAACTTGCTCTCCAGGATAAACAGTCATAGCTTTGGGAAAATTACACACTAAAGGTTAATGTGACATTATGGCATGGCAGAGAACGTCCAAACAAACTTTCTTTATCTCATGGACGAAATAAATTCCAATGCTGATCAAGCGTGTGTGAGGAAGCAGAGAAAAACAGTGTAACTTACTGATGTTTCTGAAGTCTGGTCTTTCCACTGACGGTGACACGGAGAGAGTTCTGTTGGTCGGCCCTAAAGCTCCAGCCACGTACCGTTTAAGACCTGAAAACAAAGGCGTTGCTCAAACTGTTCCTATTCACGTCGACAAAACGGATCTTTCAAACGCAGAACAGAACATAAAAAAGGGATTATCATTAACCAATTAAATAGCTTTATCTAAACTCAACAATATCACAGTCAATTGTGCTTAATTAAAGGAGTAATTAATTACACCTCAGTATTGCTCATAATTCTACCTGTCTGAGCAGAAACTTCATCAGCAGCCTTCCGGGCTAATTCTGCCGACACCTTGTTAAGCCGATAAGCCTGCGTAGACCAAAACAAAACCAGAAAGTCCTGAAATAATGCCGATACAGCAGTTTCTACATACGGTATAATCTCTGATGTTAGACTAAGCCCTCTACAACTATGAGCTTAATACAGTAAACCTCTGGGAACTAAACAAGGCAGTGTAAATATGGACGAACAAAAATACCCACAGCACGATCCACATTTAAATATACAGTCCCCTCCAAAACTATTGGAACAACAAGTCCAATTCATTTGTTTGTGCAATATGCTCGGATTGATTTTCGCTCTTTTCTCAGCTTATAAAAGGCTTGCTTTTCTCCCATAGACGGCTCTCTGATCTTCATGTTGGCTTATCCTTTTTAACAACAAATGCAGGCTTCACTGGTAAAACTGAAGCCTAAAACCAAGAGTACAGTCATGTGAAAAAATAAGTACACCCCATGGAAACTGTTGGCTTTTTTGGACCCGCAAACATTTGATCCTCTTTGAAACAGTGCCTATTAATAAAGTTGATCTACTTGAACAAAAGCACAAGGAAAATAAGTCTTTTCAAACATTTATTCAACAGAGATATCCATAGATGTGATATTCTTCTGTGGACAAAGTAAATACACCCTTGGCCTCAGAAGCTAGTATTGCCCCCTTTAGCAGAAATAACTTCTTGTAAGCATTTTGCATAATTGTCCACCAGGCTCTGATATCGGCTTGCTGGAATTTTTCACCACTCTTCCATGTGATATTCTTTCAGTTGCAAGATGCTTGAGGGTTTTCTTGCACATACTACCCATTTCAAATCCCCCCACAACATTTCAATGGGATTCAAATCCGTGCTTTGACTCGGCCATTCCATAACCCTCCATTTCTTCTTTTTGAGCCATTCCTTGGTGGATTTGCTAGTGCACTTAGGATCATTATCCTGTTGAAAAGTTCCACTTTCAGTTCAACCTCAACTTTTGGACAGATGGCCTCACATTATCTTCAAGCACTCTTTGATATGATGCAGAATTCATAGTCGAATCAATGAATGCAAGCTGTCCAGTCCCTGAGGCAGCGAAGCAACCCCAAACCAGAACATTTCCACCACTGTGCTTCACAGTTGGTATGAGGTGCTTCTCCTGAAAAGCTGTCTTTGGTCAGCGCCAAACATGTCTGCTGGTACTGTGGCCAAATAACTCTATCTTTGATTCGTCTGTCCAGAGCACATTATTCCAAAAGGCCTGGTCTTTGTCTATATGTTCATTGGCAAACATTGCAGGTACGGCCAATTCTGGACAAATTGCCAGTCGTTTGAAATCTACACCATTTGTAGATGATTGTCCTTACAGTGGAATGATGTATTTCAAAATCATTTGAAGATCTTTTTAAATCCCTTGCCAGACTCCTAGGCATCCACAACCTTTTTTCCGAATGCCTTCAGAACTCTTTAGAACTTGCCATGATGATACCACACACCTCAATAGCAAAGGGAACACCAGACACTAGATATGAGAGGGGTATAAATAAGACCGGTTCTGCCTGCACTCCCTGAGCAGGTTCTAATCACTGGCACCCAAACACCTGATTCTAATTTTATGGATTTGAAGGTGTTATAAATGCAGAGCTTGTACTTACTTTTTCCAATGAGACTGATCTGTTTTTGTCAATTTAAATTGAGGAAATTACTACAAAATTTTATGAGTTATTTAATAGGGTGTATCAACTTTATTAATGGGCACTGTTTAAAAGAGTTTGCTTGTCAAAATAAGTAAATATATATATATATATAATAAAAATTTAAAAATCCAATAATTTCCATGGGGTGTACTTATTTTTTCACATGACCATGTATATTCAGACCTATTTACTGTTTAAACAATAACTCTAACAGGACACACCTGGGTAACAAGAAATACCTGTGTCACATGTTCCAACATTTTTGGTGGCCTAAAAATTAGGTTGTCTGATAAAAAAGGTTCTATGGTGTTTAACACATGCCCATACAAATACCAGAAAATAAACGCTGAAATTCTAAACTCTCCTCATATTCATCTTTTGAGCTCAAACGCAAATGTCTTCAGTCTACAGCAAAAATATTTATTGGCCCGGCTGTTCCAATAGTTTCAAGGGGACTGTATACGCTGAATTAATGCTAATCAGTGCCTTCCATTCCTTATTAGACGTATTAATACGGAATATTAAACCTCGGTGCATGTCAGCGCTAATAAGAGTAAGCTGTAAATAGGCCGAGCCCAGTAGAAGCTCTTAGTGCGAGTCATACCAGCTCCTCGAGCCCGTAGTCCGCCTGAGCAACCCGTGTACTGCTGAATGTGTTCGTCTCGATGATATCTGCTCCAGCAAGCAGATACTCCTACATTCACATCAAGAAAAAAAAAAACAGAGTAGGATTAGAAGGTTTGCATAAAAATCTTTTAAAGCAGTTTAACAAATAAGAATGTTATAATATCCTAACTCTGGTGGAGTTTTTGATTTCTTAGATCAAGAAGGAAAGAAAGAAAGAAAAAGAAAAGGAAGCCTGAAAGAAAGTGAGCAAAAAAGAAAGAGCAAAAAGGAAAGAAAGAAAAAGAAAAGCAAGCCAGAAAGAAAGAAAGAGAGCAAAAAAGAAAGAAAGCGATCAAAAAATAAAGAAAGAAAATAAGAAATAAAGAAAAGCAAGCAAGCCAGAAAGAAAGAAAGTAAAAAAGGAAGGAAGAAAGAAAAAGAAGCAAACCAGATAGAAAGCGAGCAAAAATAAAGAAAGAAAAAGTAAAGAAAGAAAGCCAGAAAGAAAGTGAGCAAAAAAGAAAGAAAATAAGAAAGAAAGACAGTTGGGTGATGGAGACAGTTCCATGTCAGCGGAATAGAATAGCAGCTTCGTAGTTTAACAGCTCATCCTCACACTTTTCAATAAGGAACATGGTGATTTTTTTTTTATCCATTTCTCCTGACTGTAAATTGTGAGGTTTTCATGTTTTTTCAGAACACATGGGAAGATAGACAGATCACCGCGCACACAATCACATCCCAGAAAGTGAATGCAAATAATCAAGCACACACACACACACACACCAACACAAACTAACACACACACAATCCCGCGGAAGTACACCGTCACACTCACCTTGTGGATGGTGTAGATCACCTCAGGCTTGGTGATGCTCAGCAGGTCATTGTTGCCTTGCAGGCTTCGTGAGTGATCTTTGAACTCCTGACCCCGGAAGTCATCTTCCTCTAGGTTCCTCTGCTGAATCATGGTTCCCATTCCACCATCCAGGACCATGATCCTCTTCTGCAGTGTCTCTCTGAGCTCAGCCTCTAGAGAAGCTGCTCCAGCCCCTACCACCCACCCACCCACACACACACACACACACACACACACACACACACACACTCTGAATTCTTTTTCCACATGAACACTTGATTCCTCTAATGAACACAATAAGGACACATTTACTTTTTCATAACGTCTGCTTTTTACAAAAATAAGACAAAATTGATCTCTCTCAATTTCAATTTCTTTATTGGCATGATTGTTTACATACAAAATTGTATGTATACAATTACAATAATGTGACAAGGTGCCAGTGTACTATAAGGGTCTCCATCTCCATCTTACTTTTACAGTTAGACTGTCAGGTACAGTATGTTCACAGAGCTGTAGATAAACACACACACACGCTTACCTGTTTCTGTCTCACACTGGACTACCGGACCCATTTTAAAACCTATATTCTTAACTGTGTCCAAAAACAACCTATACAACGTCAGCGAAGATTTTTAACCGTTAAAATATAAACAACCCCCTCCTTTTGGCCCCAGTTCTGTCCATAAAACCCAGCTACAGCTACTGCCTCGCATGAGCGGATCAGACTGTCTGTCTAGTGCGCATGCGCGAAGCGACGCGTGTGCCTCGAACTGGTTTCTGCGCATGCGTGACCAGCGCAGGTCTATCCACTGCGCATGCACTGAAAGCTTTCCGGGATATTGCACCATGCTCTTCTGTGATGTATTGTATCAAAATAGGAAGTGAATTGTGCCAACGGGGTATATGCCATGTGCTCGAGGTATATGCCATAGAAAGTGTCATTAGTAACATTCATCAAAAATAAATTTTGATCCATATGATTAATTGTTTATTATTAATTGATCATTCATTATGATAGTTAATTATGATTACCTTATTATTACTAATTAAACAATCAAGGGCACTGGATTGTGCTTGGGTTCTTAGCAAGTACATTTCATACATAAAGTGATTGCCAGAAACACACATACTATAGTATTTTAATGAGTAAAATACAATTATCATGAGTTACACTCATTGAGCACTTTATTAGGAACACATTTACAACTACACATTCATGAAATTCTCTAATCAGCCAATCATGTAGCAGCAGTGCATAACATCATGCAGATCAGGGCCAGCAGCAGTATGGGGAATCTCAGTTATTTCGACCATGGCATGATTGTTAGTGTCAGACAGGCTGGTTCGAGTATATCTATGATTCAAGTTCAAGTGAATTTTTTCAGCCATATACAGCTGGTAAAATACACAGTGAAACGAAACAACGTTCCTCCAGGACCATGGGGACCAATTAGACTACGAAGATATACACAAGTGGCTAAGTGGTTAGCATGTTCGCCTCACACCTCCAGGGTAGGTGGTTCGATTCCCGCTGCTGCCCTGTGTGTGCGGAGTTTGCATGTTCTCCCCGTGCTGCGAGGGTTTCCTCTGGGTACTTCCCCAGTTCAAAGACATGCATGGTAGGTTGATTGGCATGTCCAAAGTGTCCATAGTGTATGAATGGGTATGTGACCCCATCCAGGGTGCACCCTGCCTTGCGCCTGATGCTCCCTGGGATAGGCTCCAGGTTCCCCATGACCCTGTAGGATAAACAGTATAGAAGATATATGGATGGACATACACAGGACTACATAAACTAAACAGGACAATTGGCACAGAAAAGGGCATTGCTGACCAGTACACAGTCCTTGTGTTGAATAAGGTGCAAAGAGATATTACAAATCACTGCTTATCTCTCGAGATTGTAGAATAAAGAAAAAACATCCAGTGAGCGGCAGTTCTGCAGATGGAAACGCCTTGTTCACGAGATAGATAAATGCTTCGAGCTGACAGAAAGGCTACAGTAGCTCAGATAACCACTCTGTATAATTGCGGTGAGCAGAAAAGCATCTCAGAATGCACAACACGTCGAATCTTGAGGCAGATGGGCTACAAGAGCAGAAAACCACATTGGGTTCCACTTCTATGAGCCAAGAACAGAAAGCTGAGGCTGCAGTTTGCACAGGTTCACCAAAACTTGATTGTTTGCTTGGCATACCTTCCACCTGTTCATACAAGCCAATCATTCTTTGAATGCCACAGAGTATTGTTGCTGACAATGTGCCACATTTTACCATCTTCTAATAGCCACTTCCAGCATGATAATGCACCATGTCATAAAGAAAAAGTCGTCTTAAACTAGTTTCACGAACATAACAGTGAGTTCAGTGTTCTTCAGTGGCCTCCCCAGTCAGTCACTGGATCTGAATCCAACAGAACACCTTTGGGATGTGGTAGAAGGGGAAATTCGCAGCATGAAAGACCTTTGCAAAATGACTTCTTGCGTATAACAAAGTATTATAAAGAGTTGGCATGGTCTCTTCAGCCAACAATATGCTTGTCTCATACTGGAGTTCAATCAGGACCTCAGATCATGTTGTCCTGTCCTCTGTCATTGCTTGTGTTGTGACAGTTGTCATAAAACTTTTACATTTATTCATTTAGCGGACGCTTTTATCCAAAGCGACTTACAAATGAGGAAATACAAGCAAAGCGATACATCAAGCGAAGAACAATACAAGTAGTGCCACCATACAAGATTTAAAATTGAGTTCTAGAGAAGCAAAGTGTGCAGAGTAAAGCTATAAGAGCCAGAGTAAGTTTATTTATTTTTATTTTTTTAATAATGTAGGGGTTGGCATTTTAGGGGTTAGTTAAGTGCTCATGGAAGAGGTGGGTCTTTAAAACCCATTTTCTTTCTTATATTCATTTTAATATGTAGGATATTTTAAACAGCAGATCAAATAATGAAGCACGACAACAGCTTGCTATCAATTAGGCTTTATTGGACAATGTTATGGTGGACATGGCTGAGTTATAATTTCACGCAGAGAAACCCAAAACTGATTCTGGAGTGCATCGTCAAGGTATGAAATTAGTTATACAACTAATTACAACAATAGGCAACCCGTTTAAAAGGTCACTAATACATTGTGTTTAGACATACTCAAAAGGAATAAATGTTTACATTTATTTCTCTCATTATCCTTCCAATCTTAAACCAGTTTTCACCAATACTGCTTTTTCCATAAGGGATATTTTAAAAATGTTATTCAAAAAGAAAAAAATGAAAGCCGTGTTCCAATACTGTTTTTAAAGCACTCTCGTTGATGTTCCCTCACCATTTTCCCATTATCAAGTCCCAGTCTTCAACTTAAGAACTGTACCAATATTTAAACAGCTAATCTGAGGTTTGTTAAATGATCTCTTTGAGTGAGATGTGACTGTAAGCTTGATGCTATTTATTTTTCAAAACAGCAAACATGACGGATAAGCTATTATTCTTACAAAATTATTCAAATTAGGTTTTTATTTAACCGAATATTCCAGGTATCGTTTTTACTGATATAACATCGCTACTTTATTCTCTGTAGTAAATTAACAAGCTTGGTAATTGGTGAACCAGTTAGTTAGCACTCCGCACAAAGTTTAAATGAAACACACCGTGTTGTATTTGATAACACGCTTTTGAGTCACGATGGAAAATTGCTGGAGGAGGGAGTGCTAGAAACAGTCATGTAACACATGGCAATCAAAAGAAAATATATATATATGTGTGTGTGTGTGTGTGTGTGTGTGTGTGTGTGTGTGTGTTTAAAGGTCACTCTCTCCATAGAGGGCAGAAGAGAAGGCCTGGTAATCCAAGGCTCCTGGCACCCCATCAGGCCCGGTGTATAGAGGCATCCTGGCGATGCAGTAGTCAGCTTGTTCAGGAGGCAGCTCACGCCTCAGCTCTTCAATCATTATATACGGCTGCAAAACACCAGAGAATAAAAATGGACAGGAAAAAAAAGTTACAGATGGAAAATTACAAAGTGACTTTGCTAGAGATTTTAGACAGGATTCGTGGCACAAGTTTGAAAAACTTACAGCACAAAATAAAAACTGTTTTGAAGGTACAACGTGAAGTGTCACCATATTTTGTCCATGTAAATGTGTAACAGAATGAACACGCACGTGCTAGCACACACACACACACACACACACACACACACACACACACACACACACCTTATCACCAGCGAGGATCCTGAAGGAGGCGACGACTTGTTCAGCAGTGTCGGTCTCCGTAGTCTCACGAGTCATGAAGTCCACAAACGACTGGAACGTCACCTTTCCCTTACCATTCGGATCGACCACGGACATGATCCGAGCAAATTCCGCCTCGCCCTGCGCACACACACACACACACACACAATAATTATGAGAAAGACTGTGCTAACACAACACTGATTTAAATAAATATATAAATAAATAAATAAAAAAGGTTTGATATGTTGTGTTATAAATATCTGGCCAGAAATTATATGTTCTCTTATCCATTTGAAATTTCATTTAATGTGAGAAATAAGTACATTTAAATTTAGGTAGAACCATTTCTTTAATAATAATAATAATAATAATAATAGTAATAATAATAATAATAATAATAATAATAATAACAACGGCATATGGCGTATTTCATATCTCAGAATTCAGGTAAACAGCAATTCTGAATAAATGTGTGTGTGTGAGAGCATGACAGAAACGTCAGGAGAGATCTATACATGTAGATGAATAGGTCTATAGATATCCAACACTGTGAGAAAGATCTACATAAGGATTATCAAGGTGAACTCAGGAGCCAAATTAATTAATGCTCCCAAAACCTCATTAGGAACTAAAAACTCATCACTCGTTACAAGCGGAAAAAGGTTTTAGCGCCTAAAACAAAAATCACAGGCATGGTCACTACTGTTTTGTGCGTTTGTCTCATTACATATGCATACGTGTTTCTCCTTTCAAAGCACAAGATATTACAACGAACCCCCTCATTTCCATTCTGCTGCTTATTTTACATTCTGTCTTTGTATGTTTTTAAAAAGTAACCCTTGTTGTACCGAATACAAAAAGAAACAAAAAACACTACAATAAGAAAAATGTTACAAGTCACAGTACTGTAATACATGAGTTATTTATAAAAAACAAAAAACAAAAAAAAAAACAAACGTGATCTTAGACTGAAGTTATTTGTAACTTTCCTCTTATTTTTTTCCCCAAGTTTTACGTTTTCATTATAATAATTGTAATTTAAATAACACTACACATATGAAAATTGAGGACAAAAAAAAACAATGTTCTCAACTCTAAACGTTTGTGAAACAGACTATTCTTTGGGCATTACACTGTGCTAACCAGACACGTAGATGTGTTCCATGAACCAAGTTTTAAAAAAAAAAAAATATATATATATATATATTTTTTTTACCAGGTCATAACCCATGGAGATGAGACATGCACGGAATTCCTCTGTATCCATTCCTCCTTTCTTCTTCTGCAGGATTTGTCGAGAGACAGAATATACAATGAGAAATCAAAAAGAAAAGAGAAATGGCCTGAGAGAGATGTGAAGAGACAGTAAACATAATGGGAGTATTATCACACTCACACACACACACTCACACACACACTTACACACTCACACACACACAAACTCAAGCTACTAGACGGTTTAACTGAGCAAACCTAATGACAAAGACATGGTAGAGTAATGAATAAAAGCTAATACAGCACAAATATATATTACATTTTAATATGAAAATAAAAAGAACAACACCATTAACATTGAATATATTGTAACAAAATACAGTATAAAAACATTAGATAATCATAAACATGATCAAAATTTCAATCACTGTTTGTACATTTCCAATTTTCTTTTATTTTTATATATTTATATTAAGTCAATTAATTTCTCTGTTGTCAATCATGTTAGCATAGTGAGTTATGTCGCTTTAAACCAGACAGTGATATTCTGTAAGATTCTGTAAGGATGTGTGTGTGTGTGTGTGTGTGTACACGGCTGGTGTTACCCTGTCAAAGTGGCTGAAGGATGAGCGAAACTCGGTGAGCTGCTGCTGACTGATGCCCTTGGCGTCACGAGTCAGGATCTGAGTCTCGATCTCGTTGATGGTGCGAGCCACGGTGGTCAGGAGGTGCTCCCATCCAACACGGATATGCTGAGATCACAACAGAGCAAAACTTGATACCGGGACAAGAAGTGACTTAAGGCTGGGACGGATTCGCGTTTGTGGATCACAGTTGTGTTGTTTGAGAGTTTGTGTTGAGTGTTTTCGCATGCCTACAGATATACACTACGGGTCAAAAGTATAAAACACACTCATTCTTTATTTTATTTTATTTTTTCCCTCACATTTTAGAATAATATTAAAGTCATCAAAACTCTGGAGTAACACAAATGGAACTATGGGAATTATGTTGTGATAAAAAAAATCGAAAATAAAGCTAAATGATTTAATTATTTTAACATCTTGAAAGTAGACGCCCTTTTTTCCTAGAATTTCCAGAAATGTATTCTTGGCGTTTTCTCACCCGATTTCTTGAGGAATTTCCCTGAGATGCTTTTTAAACAGTATTAAAGGAGTTCCCACCTACGCTGGACTCTTATCGGCTGCTTTTCTGTATATTTCACTCAGAGTCGTCCGTTTAAAAAAAGATTTTTTTGTAAATAAAATGTTAGTTTTCTAATGAAAGAAATGAATATGTTGGCGCGATTATATTTTTGTCTACAACACCGATTTCACACGTTTAATCATACACAATTATACAGGGGGCATGGGGGCTCAGTGATTAGCACGTTTGCCTCGCGTCTCCGAGGATGGGGGTTTGAATCCTTCCTCCGTCCTGTGTATGCACAGAGCTTGCATGTTCTCACCATGCTTCGGGGGTTTCCTCCAGGTATTCTGGTTTCCTCCCCTGAGTCCAAAGACATGCCTTGTTGGTTGATTATCATTTCCGAATTGTCCTTAGTGTGTGAATGTGTGTGCGATTGTGCCCTGCGATGGGTTGGCACTGCGTCCAGGGTGTCCCCCCCCCCCCACCTTGTGCCCAGAGTTCCATGAGATAGGCTCCAGGCTCTCCCGTGACTTTGTGTAGGATTAAGCATTATGAAAAATGGGTGGATGATTGGTATCTTATACGTTCTATAAATTATAGAGGTATAAAATCATTCATTCATTCAATTTTTTCTTTAGTTCCTGCTTCATCCAGGTCAGAATTGTGGTAGATCTGGAGATTATCCTGGGAACACTGAGTGAGAGCCAGTTATCACAGCCATCATGCACACCCAGGGGTACGTTGTAAGGCTAGTCAGCAAATGTTAAGAAGCACTGAAATGCATGAATGATGGTATATATCAGAGTGAGGCACCTCCATGGTGTAGTTGGTGTGTTTGTTGTCGAATATGAGTGACTCCTGGATAAACTGGTGTTCTCCCTCCAGCTTGTCGATGTTTGGCTTGTAGTTGATAATCATACCCTCGTACTGCTTCAGCTGATTCATCTGATCCTCCAAAGTGGCTCCTGGATCCACAGAGCAGCGTGCAATCTCCTGAAAACTCACACACACACACACACACACACACACACACACACACACACACACAGTAAAACCACAGAATAACATAACCAAACAACATCACCACACTGCTTAAGCAAGAAAGCCACTGAGTTTGTAATATTTCAGTCGCACCTCCATGCGTGCCTGTATCCAGGGTCCGATCGCGTTGGCCTGGGCTGCAAACTGCCTTCTGACACGCTCGTTCACTTGCTGCCTGGATAACTCATCCCGTAATGCGGAATCCCTCTGCGGGACCAGTCTCTTCACCTACACACAAACACACTGTCATTTATTAATAACATTTAGGGGGATTTCTAATGACTTAGGGAAAAAAAAAATATTTCAGAGATATCCAAATTTCAATGATTCCAAGTGCTGTTGAATCTTCAATTATTTTTTGTGTGTTGATTCGTTTTCTGAAAAAAAAAACAACCCAGCTCTGGCAGTAGTGCTGGCTGTTATTTAAATCACAGGTTATACAGTATTAATAGCTGCTATAATATAAGTGATAACAGGAACATTAAACATAACTAATCAAGCTGATCTCGACGTTAACGGCACCGACGAGGATGACTCCACCACCAACATGTCTAGCCCTTCTTCTTACTAATTTGTATACCAGAAATACCCTTGAAATCTGTTGAAAATGTAAAAGAAGCTATTGAAGAAAAACTATTTGTCCTTGCTGTGACCATGTTTGGATCGACAAAATTACAATGATAATTCCATATAAGACCTGCAAACGTTTAAGAAATCGTTCTTGCGATGTCACACTGATGAAAAGCTCGAATCTCGGACAGATGGACAGATCAATAGCAAAAATAGGAGCTAGCCAAAAATGAGCTCTCGGTTCTTGAACATGAAAACGTAAGTAACATCTCTCTATGACAAACAGGAAGGACGCTATTGAAGACATTTGACCTTGCTGTGACCTTGGCCCCATTTGGATCAAATCCAAGATATAATCGATTGATCTGCTGGTTACAATGACAATTCCACAGAAATCCTACGAGCATTTACACACTCGTTCTTGAGATATCGCATCAAGGAGACAAGCAGATCGATGGACAGATCGATATATATATATATATATATATATATATATATATATATATATATATATATATATATATATATATATACACACACACACATACATATACATACATACATATATATACACACACATTTACATATATGCATACATACATACATACATACATACATACATATATATATATATATATATATATATATATATATATATATATATATATATATATATATATACACACACACACACACACACACACACATTTACATATATATATATATATACATATATATATATATATGGACACGGACACACACACACACACCTTGTCCCATTTGAGGCTGATCTCGGCTGGGGTGATGGTGCAGTAGATGTTGGTGAGGTTAGGAGAGATGTTGTAAGTCTGAGTGATTTTCTGGACCTCGTTGTAGATGCTCAGGACGGCCTGCCTCTCCACGTCTGCCTCAGGCAGCGTCGCTTTGAACTGGTCATGGGCTGACATTAGGCCCTACACACACACACACACACACAGATAAGAAAGTGCTAGATTTTCACTTGGTGTGAAAAAACTGAGTGAACATGCAGCTTTCAGCCGTGATGTTCTATACCCTTTATGTATATAATGTCAACTCCGGAAGTATTGGCACCCAATACTGAGTGATCATTTCGGTATAATGAGTCTTTATTGATCACATATACATATACACAGTGAAATTCTTTTCTTCGCATACCCCAGCATGTTAGGAAGCTGGGGTCAGAGCGCATGGTTAGCCATGATACATGGCCCCTGGAGCAGAGAGGGTTAAGGGCCTTGCTCAAGGGCCCAACAGTGGCAGCTGGGCAGTGCTGAGGCCTGAACCACCGATCTTCCGATCAGTAACCCAGAGCCTTAACCGCTAAGCCACCACTGCCCTACTGTAAATATGAGAAACTTTTGTGGTTTTTTTGGGATAGACCACAGATCTTGCTGAGTATTACACTCCAGGACATTACTGCTGAATATAGCATTGTGCCAAATGTATCTTGTTGCTTTCACTCGAAGTGCTCTGTATTAATCCACAATGTTCAGAATTGTGTGTAAATTTCAAACATGGACAGAATTAAAATGTCAGAATGCGCAGTCTCACCAACTTCACTTTGTCAACAGTTACTCCATGTTGCTGTAAATCGGCAAATGTCATGGAAAATGTAAATTATGTAGGTAAAATGTAATTTACTTATATAAAGTATACAGTTGCAATCAAAATGATCACAGCTTGCCTTCTCAGAAATCTGGTTGCAGCCATTGATCGCTTTCTTTTTCTGCCCTGCCCAGGTATGTCATTTATTTTCTACCCCTAGCCAGTTCAGGTGTTTCATGTGTTCCAGCTCAAGCACACCTGGTCTAACTAATGAAGCCCTTGATTAGTTGTATCAGGTGTGCCTGAGACAACACCTGTATTTATATTTGTGTCGTTGTGTGGGATTTTATTCAGGGGGTTGAATAATTTTGAAACTGGAGAAATCATTATAAGTTGCATTTTCAGTTGAATTTAGGGAAACCACTTGAAGCATTCATGGTGTTGAACTATTTCAATTGCTTTTGTTTGATTTGTTCGTTGCAAACATCTGAAAGTCTGTAAATTTTGACAATAAACCTGATTTGTATTGGGGGTTGAATCATTTCGATTGCAACTGTATGGTAGGTATATAGCATATGCATTGCAGTAAACCTGTATCACATATAAAACGCATTAAATAATGATACAACGGGTTAAAAGAAAAAAAAAAAGGTAAGCGTTGGCTTATGTATTAAGAGGGTATATCTTTTCACAGTCAGGATTTACCCACATTTTATTTATTTATCGCTACGTCCCTGATCATTACCTCTATCTCCTCTATGCTGTGCACTATGAACATGTCTTGCAGGTCCTCCATGGCTCCATCCATCCAGTTATTAAACGGAGCAGATCTTTTAGCAAACTCCACGAAAAGCTGATCGATTGTCTCCAACAATTTCTCTGTCCTCTTACAAACACACACACACACACACACACACACACACACACACAAAATCAGCATTTAAAGCAGGTTCATGAGACTGTAGCCTTGATTCTCTCCACCTTGAATGTCTGCCTCATGCACAGCAGCACATTTCCCAATAAATAATTGTCAGTCAAATTTTAATTTCTCTCTCAGGACTAAACTGGGGACTCTGTGTGTATAATTCTAAAACATTGCCCTGTTTTGTGTGTTTTTACATGAATCAGCCACTCCAGGATTTTGTGATCGCAGAAATGAACGAAAATCAAGCAATCTCCTCAATATTCGGAGGAGCCTACAACTGATCAAAATTACAGTGGATTTTGGCCAAGACGCATCGTGTGACATCATCACAACGTGTGTTCAGCCAAAGCTGTCTTTGATTCACACGCGTCATGAGTACAGCTAAAAGGTCTCGTTTTCCAACAAACATCACAGTGAAAGACCGTGCAAAACAATTGCGTGCAGTTGCAATTTCGCAATTCAAAGTAGTTTCCCCCCAAAAACGCACAAACAAACTAAAAAAAATTGCATGGCAAAAAATATGAAAAAAGCCACAGCTAAATTTTTGGCCACAACAATCACATAAAAAAAAACCTCTGCGCAATTCTGTACAGACTGATGAATTTCAAACCGTCAGACTCAAGGTCAGAATTACACAGAACTGAGCCACACCTGAGACACTGGGTCTGTAGTTATATAATATTTAATTCTAATTAATTAATCGATTAATTAATACGGATAGCGGTGTGCTGTAACCTAGGTTACCACATGCACATTTATAGCGTCTTCAACGGATATGTCACAAATATTTGCAAACCTTAAACAATGTAAGAAAAACTAATTACAAGTCCTATCCGAGTGAAGAAATGTTATGATATGTGCAATACTGTCCAAATAAACAGCATGTTTGTGAATCAGAATAATATGTACAGTGAGTTTCAACTGTAGCGACCCGGGGAGAAAAAGAAAAGAAAAAAAAAGCAGAAATGTTCACCGTTTGAATGCAAATTCGATCATCGTAAGCACATATTTTAGGGTGAAATTCCTCAGATACTGTAGATATGCACTACATAATCAGTAAACAATTTATTATTGAACAGCTTTTTGTCCTTTGCTGCCACTCAGTGAATAAAATAATACAGCATTAAATAAATCTACTCAAAGCTTTTGAAAGATGGTAAAGATTAGCTTTTTGTTGGTGGAGCTGAGGTGAAAGGGGGGGGTCTACGTGGTGACCTCAGGTGTACTGATGACTGACTGTGTAAAAGATTGTGACTCTGGAGTTGAGTACATGAAACATGCTGTTCTTATGTGAATTCAATCACAATATATAGTGCAAAATATAAATCTGAGTGTTGGTTCTGATTTTGCTTTGGAAAATATGTACACCGGTGAACAAAGGGTAATAATAATAATAATAATAATAATAATAATAATAATACCTCCAGGGCCTCTCTCCGTTTCTGAGTCAGAGTTCCTAGCTGGTCCCACTGATCACAGATCTGCTGACAATGCTCATTAATGGCTGCAGCTGCATGGTAGTCCAGTTCACTACACACAGAGAGAGAGAGAGAGAGAGAGAGAGAGAGAGAGAGAATGTGAACAACAAATACTTATTGTTTCTGTCCATTCTCTTTTACTGACATTGTAATGACAGCCTGCACTGACTGCTGAACGCATGATTCAACTGAACAAAGAAACACGACTCCTGGCAGCAGAGGAATATCAATACAACATGCTGACAAACTTAATGCATTCATTATAAAGATTTGAAGGCTATTAATATTTAAGCTACAGGAAGACAAAACAGACTTGGGTGTTTTGGCCACATTGTACATACAGTGGTGTTTGAAAGTTTATGAATGCTTTAGAGTTTTCTATATTTCTGCATAAGTATGACCTAAAACATGATCAGCTTTTTAAAATCTTTTAGAAGTCCTAAAAGTAGATAGAGAACCCGATTAAACAAACGAGACAATAATATTGTACTAGGGCACTTGTTTATTGAGAAATATTATCAACTATTACATATCTGTGAGGGGCAAACGTATGTGAATCTTTGCTTTCAGTATCTGGTGTGACCCCCTTGTGCAGCAATAACTGTAACTAAACGTTTGCGGTAAGTGTTGATCAGTCCTGCAGATCGGCTTGGAGGAATTTTAGCCCGTTCCTCAGTACAGAACAGCTTCAACTCTGAGATGTTGGTGGGTTTCCTCACATGAACTGCTCGCTTCAGGTCCTTCCACAACATTTCTATTGGATTAAGGTCAGGACTTTGACTTGACCATTCTAAAACATTAACTTTCTTCTTTAACCGTTCTTTGAATCATTGTCTTGCTGCATGACGCACTTTCTCTTGAGATTCAGATCACAGACAGATGTAATGAGATGTTCCTGTAGAATTCGCTGGTATACTTCATAATTCATTGTTCCATCAACGATGGCAAGTCGTCCTGGCCCAGATGCAGCAAAACGGGCCCAAAGCATGATACTACCACCACCACGTTTCACAGATGGGATAAGGTTCTTATGCTGGAATGCAGTAGTTTCCAAAATCAACAACTTAACTTTAAATTCTTACACACATGTGTGTTAAATTGAATGCACTTACACGTAATATCATAATGTGAATTTGTTAGTGTCTATATGTGTATGCTTGTCTGTCTGTCTCTCTCTCTCACTCTCTGTCACTCTATGTGTGTGTGTGTGTGTGTGTGTGTGTGTGTGTGTGTGTGTGTGTGTGTGCACACGCACTATAACTTAGAACACAGTTAATGGTGCATTTTCACCTCATAGCTAAAGTCCAGAAACACGTTTTTAGTAGTAAAGGTGTGAGATCAGGATGTGATAATATAGCAGAGAATGTGACAACAAGTGAGAGAGCACAAAAGAGAGAGAGAGATAGAGAGAAAGAAAGAAAGAGAGATGTACTTGCTTTTTTGAAAACATAAGTGGTTGCTATTGGGCCAAAAGTGATGTATATTTTTTCCACATATAATGAAAATGTTCGAATAATGGAGAATATCAGAATAGTCAAAACCTCTGCAGGTGTCAGTAGCTCGAGATAAACAAGGCTTTAAGGAAGTTTGCCAATTTCACAAACCATCAGAAACATGCAGTGTCTTAAAATATAAATACAGTATAATATAAAAACCTGCTGAGCCTTTACAGCTGTCACTGCATGCACACACACACACACACACCTCTTGACCCCTCAGTAATTTAATGCAGGTGTATGAGTACAAACTGACCTTGACCCAGAACAATGTGTACTGTATGTGTGTGTGCATTTGTGTGTGTGTGTGGGTGTGTGTGTGTGTCGCACAAACACACAATGACCCAGGCAGAAATCAATGTCCACAATTCAAGGGAAAAGATTACAATATTGCACAGCTAGAACACTAGTCAAGCCCTAATGTGTAACGAATTAACATATTTTAACTGCATAGAAAAACCTGAACATAAATAAACAAACAAACAAAAATAGAATATGATAGGTGCAATAATAAATATATATATATAAGTAATAAATATACACTAAGTAATAAATGAAAAAACAAAGTGATTAAAAACTCATTTAAAAATGAATAATCAGTACAAAAATTGAAATGACCTGAATATTTTACCCCCTCGTTATCTTACAATGACCTTATAAACATAAAGCGTCAACATAATAAACACAGTCAAGTGCTAGGGTAGGATTAAATAACGTGTCATGACCTTGGGTACTACAAAAAAGATAAAGTATGCTCCCAGTTACAAATTGTTACATAACATCACGCAACAACAAGTCTACTTATCACTACTGCCTCTGACAAACAACAGTGTGTAGTCTCTAATTATCATTATGGTGATATTGGTCTGAGAGAGAGAGGGGGAGAGAGAGAGAGAGAGAGCGGACATTTACACAGCAGGTGTTTTGCCAACATTACAGGTCACATTTCTAACAGAAACAAAAGAGAAGCTCACCCACTCTGCCAAAACAAGATCTTTAAATACACCACATGCTGCGCACAGCTCAGAGCATCAGAACACTGCCATACAATGTTGGAACAACTACCTCACGCTTTTCTTGTTTCATATTTCTGAAACACGATCAGGGTGTAAATATGGATTTAGAGTATTTTAGAGTATGGAATGCTATGAATCATTAGTGTGTCTTCTAATGCAGATGTTTCATACTAACTAGCTTAACTAGCAGAGTTTATTCGACTGGTAACTTTGAAACTGGACAGCTAATAACACAACTGCTCAAAAAAGACACTCACTTGACATTCTCTCTTCAACAGAATATAGCCAAGATGTTTCAGAAATATGAATACTACACATTAATATTCATTTGGTTTAGATAACAATGATCCACACAGAACCTTCATAGAAAAACCAGCAGCTAGCAGAGAGTCAGCACAACGGCATTCTTCATCCAAATTTGCCAACAGAATTTCTCGATTGTTAAAATTGCCTCTGTAATTTGCATGAGCTCCAAAAGGGCGATATGAAGATCTTAGATCATGAACAATCTGTTTTCTTTTCTTTACAGAGAGATCATGATGTCTGTGATACTAACAACATTTTGTCAGTTGATGAAAATATTCAGACAGCAAGTGGTTTTATTTACCAGACTTTACTTACAAGTCCAGCCTGTGTTCTCCCTGTCAGACGCATGAACAAACCAATAATATAACGGTATATATATATATATATATTATATATATATATATATATACACAGTATCTCACAAAAGTGAGTACACCCCTCACATTTTTGTAAATATTTGATTATATCTTTTCATGTGACAACACTGAAGAAAGGACACTTTGCTACAATGTAAAGTAGTGAGTGTACAGCTTGTGTAACAGTGTAAATTTGCTGTCCCCTCAAAATAACTCAACACACAGCCATTAATGTCTAAACCGCTGGCAACAAAAGTGAGTACACCCCTAAGTGAAAATGTCCAAACTGGGCCCAATTAGCCATTTTCCCTCCCCGGTGTCATGTGACTTGTTAGTGTTACAAGGTCTCAGGTGTGAATGGGGAGCAGGTGTGATCACTCTCACACTCCCTCATACTCGTCACTGGATGACAACATATATTTCCAAATCACTTCTCTTTATTTTTATTAGCATTTTATATGGACCTTTTTTTTTTTACACTACACAACGGACACGATGCAAACAATGGTTGTTCGCAAAATATGCCAAGCTTGACATGTCAAGGAAATATGACAGATTTAACCACCAGGTCCAAGCCTTTGTACCTGCTCCAAAATGTTCACCACTGGCACTCTGATCTTTTTTCATGTGCAAAAGGGAAGAAACAGGACGTGTTCATACTTGAGTTCCTGTGCAATGGCTGCGATCTGCTCCACTCGGTCCTGATGCGCGGCAAGGTCGCTTTCAAACGCCTCGTGCTTCCGGAGCAGAGCCCGTACCTCGGTCAGAGAGGCACGCTCATAGTCCTTTAGAGTCAGGAGCTCGTTTTTACCTACATCAAACACACACATAAGACACACAGAAGGCAGAAGACTGCGTTGTTGTATATTGTGACCATCTGTGCAGCTCAACAGGGGTTGGAATGAATGAATCTATTTATCCAGGAGCCATGTGTGCACAGTGCAGCACAGTAACACGACATACATTATATACACAATAAAATACTTCATGTTATACTATACCGTGCAGTCTAGCTCAGCAAATAAAATAGTAATTAATGACTGTGATTTAATTTCTTTTTAAAAAGTTACTGTTAATTACATGAATTAATCCACATGATTTAATCACAGTCACGTTGGAGACATTCTGCTGATATTTTGCTTCAGAAACATTTGGGCTTAGTGTTTATTAGAATTGTACAGTATTTAATCATATTTAAATCAGGTGTTCTGTTGTCTCTCTTGAGCGTTTGTGTTTAATGATGCACACTCTCACCTTTAGCCCAGCTCTCATGGGTGGACGCCTTCTGCTGGAATTTCTCAGCCAAGTGGTCAAGACGCTCCAGACGTCGAAGTTCATTCAGCAACCACTCTTCATAACCTTTCTCTGCCTGATCCAGACCCTGCCATGCGCTCGTAATGTCCTACAGAGAATCAGAGGACTTGTTATCTTGATAATCACCTTCACAGAGGACTTGTTATCTTGATAATCACCTTCACAGAGGACTCGTTAACTGGAAAATCACCTTCACAGAGGACTTGTTAACTGGAAAATCACCTTCACAGAGGACTTGTTAACTGGATAATCACCTTCACAGAGGGCTTGTTAACTGGCTAATCACTTTCACAGTGGGCTTGGCTTACAATGGATATAAGAAAAGTCTACACACCCCTTTTGTAATCGTGGATGCGGCTGTGTTAGAATGAACCACATTCAATCTCATGTTCAAAAGTAATTATCATAAACTGTCCAGGAGCAAAGGTCATCTCTACTACAAGGGGATCCTCGTGCAGATCTTCCCTGACGTGAACCCAAAAGTCAGCAAACTGCGACCTGCATTTAACCCGGTGAAGACCAAACTGCGAAACGCAGGTAGAAGCTACAGCGGGATAGTCCGAGGAGGGAGGGAACATAAAGCGTCCTTGTATGCTGATGATTTATTATTATATATATTCAAACCCTTCAAAGTCATTGTCAGCCATCATGGCAATATTAGAGCGATTTGGGAGAATTTTAGGATACAAGACTCATTTTTCCAAGAGTGTTATTCCCAATTATCCCTACAACGGACCATCAAACATTCATCACCCATCCATTTAAAAGTGTCAGATGCTTTGAAATACCTAGGAGTCACTATTACAAAACATTTTCTGCATTATTATCCAATCTACCCATCTCTCTAACAGGCTGCATTAATATTATGAAAATGAATGTACTAGCAAAATTTGTATTTTTTGATTGATGAGTATAACCCAGTTTATTTAGAATAGCAAGACCCCCAGAATGAATAAGAATTATTTCCAATTTTTTTCAGCCTTATCTGCCCCTCTCTCATTGCGATTAATAAACCCTGTGGTTTCTCAGGACTCTCTCAAGATATGGCCTCAAATTAGGAGACCTTTCAAATGGCATGCATGCTCTTGGCCCAGTGATTGTCAATCATTAATTTCCTCCTTCTCTGTCAAACTCATTATTTCACACTTGGTATAAGAAAAGTCCATTTTTATTCAAAGACCTTTTAATTAACAAATGCTTTCCTTCATTCCAACAGTTGAAACAGAAGTGTAATTGACCTAATAATAACTTTTTCAAAGTGTTAGCAGGTGCGTAGTTTAGAAAAATTATTTGTCATCCTTTTCTGATGAACTGTCAAGCTCATTGTTTTACCTAATCCATTTACTAAGGGAGGGATATCTACAGTACCACATATAATAAACTAATTGGTTATTATTTTGTTGAAACATCTTTTTTTCCCCATTTAGTACTGCGCTTCAGAAGCTACATAACATATTTACACATTTCCCAGAAGACAAAATAATAACAATTTACACCGATCATCCTGTTCAAAAGTTTACACCTCCCGGCTCTTAATGTATCGTGTTGCCTTCTTGAGCATCAGTGAATATTTGCACCTTTTGTAATAGTCGTGTACGAGTCCCTCAGTCGTCCTCAGTGTGAAAAGATGGATCTGAACATCATATAGGAACTGCTGGAAAAGGGACAAATATGCAGAAGTTGCTGGAAAAGCAAAGCATGTGCAGGACCTGGAGGATTTTTCTGAAGAACAGTGGGCAGTTTAACCGCTCAGGACAATCATCCAGGAAACGACACACAGTATTAAGAACCACGGGTATGTAAACTTTTGAACTGGTTCATTTGTGTAAATTTAGTAATTATTGTGTCTTGTGGACTACATTTAAACATCTGTTATGTGAAATAGTTTATTTAAGGCAGAACTAAACAAAAAAACAAAATGTAATTTTAATGATCCATCTTATTTTTGAAAAATGATTAACATTTTGCAGATTCTGCAAGGGGTATGTAAATTTACGAGCACAATTGTATTTAATCTATTTGAGTGCATTGTGTGTGTGTGTGTGTGTGTGTGTGTGTGTGTGGCGTCTCACCGACACCATTTTCCCCTCAGAGGGCATGTAGGCAGGCCTGTTGCTGATACGCAATTTGGTCTGCAGCGTGTTAAAGTTGATCTCCAGCTGACATTTCTCTTGAACTTTTGGCGGCTTGTGAACGCGACGATAGGCACGAAAATCTTCGAGTTTCTTCATCATAGCCGCCATAGTGGTCTCGGAAGAGCGGTTCTCCAGCCACGGGGTAGTACGGCAGATCCATTCAAGAAGCTAGAGACGAGAGAGAGGAAAGGGGGAAAGGAAAAGCCAGAGTAGAAGAGAACGGGATTAAAAATGCACAGTAAGGGAACAGCCGGACATTCAGTTCATAGCAGTACCTTCAGTACATTTAGCCTTTAGTAGCTACTCCAAAAAATTTTGAATTAAAAAAAAAAAAATCTCTACCAAGTTTAAAAGGAAGCATCCCAACTGGAGTTAACATTTATTAACAGTGCCCTTGTCACAATGAGGTGGAGGCAGTTGGATACAAGTACAAGGACAATTACTGCCAGGCTCCAAAACGCCAGACAAAGTAAAAGTGTTCAGATGGACTGGATTCAGTTTACAGGCAAGTATCTAACAATTTCTAATTATTAAAAGTAGAACAGTTGAAGACTAGAAAAAGAGCAGGTGATTTCTTCCCCTAATCTTCAACTGTCCAGTTTGGGTGAGTGCCCATGATAGCCTCAGGTTCTTGTTCTTGGCTGACAGGAGTGGAACCCGATGTGGTCTTCTGCTGTTGTAGCCCATCCACATCCACCTCAAGGTTTGATGTTTTGTGCATGCTGAGATGCTTTTCTGCTCACCACGGTTGTAAAGAGTGATTATACAAGTTACTATATCCTTCCTGGCAGCTCAAACCAATCTGGCCATTTTCCTTTCACCTCTCAAGGTGTTTCCACCCACAGAACTGTCGCTCACTCAATGTTTAACAACCATGCCACGGTTAAAGTCACAAAGATCACACCTTTTCTCCATTCTGATGTTTGATGTGAGCAGTAACAGAAGTTTATGACCTGCTGATGCCACACGATTGGCCGATTACATAACTGAATAAATGAGCAGGTGTTCCTATTAAAGTGGACATTTGTGTTTAAAAAAATCTGCACTTATACTGGCTCTTATACCTCTACTCTGGGCTCCTCTAGAACTCAATTAAAAATCTTGTAGGGTAAAACTACTTGTACTGTTCTCTGCTTGTTTTTCCTCGTTCGTAAGTCACTTTGGATAAAGCAGTCTGCTAAATGAATAAATGTAAATGTTTATCAAAGCCTATATCACAAACTGTAAAGTTTTTGAAATAGGCACACTTGACCACATTCTGTATTAAATGCAACACTGTTGCTAGGCAACCAGGAAGCAACTGGGAATCGTGAGGCTAGTAATAATTTAGTTAGCTAGCACACAGGCCGTAAGTCTGCTTTGTAAGGCTGAAATTACACAGCAATCACACTGATCCAATATATTAAAAAAAAAAAAATCAATATTCACAACTCATCGAAAAATAAATATATATTTCCAAAGTTAGGAACATCAAATTAAAAAAAGGGCTGTTCTTATGGACTCTTCTCATTAACCTCATGAACGCATGAATCTGCGTGAATGTACAGTAGTGATATTATGAGTAGCACTGATTTAGAATTTGTTTTGGACACTGATTTGGACTGAATCTACTATATGCATGTCCTGATATGAATTAAAGGACACCTGATAGCTAATCAGAAATGGTATAAAATTTATATATGAAGTATCCTTAAATGATTACAGGAAATTAGACAACATTTTGGAGATGTATATTCTCAGAGAACATGAGTGTGTGTGTGTGTGTGTGTGTGTGTGTCTCACCTCACTGGCCAGTTTCTCATAGTCTTCCATGAGCTTCTCATTCTCCTGGTTGACCCCAAGAACTTTACAAATCCTGTTAGCAGCGGTCTCCGCCTTTCAGAGACAATATGTGCATAGACACATGGTATATCTGATCATTTAGCTTAGGCAAACTGTTAAATGTAGCATATGTATTCAAAGTGACTGATAAGGCTTTACAAATTCTTGTGTGAAGTCAAAGCCTGCATGAATAAGATGTGCATGACATCAGGTCAAACAGCTGTACCTGCTCGGCTCCAGCAAAAGCATGGTAGAAGCAGGACACATAGGTCATGAGGGCTCTCTCATCAGGTTTGGGGGTGTTGATGATGTCTGAGGTGGTGGAGGGAAAAGGAAAGTGGGTTAAGCAAAAAAAATGGAAAATGCACTGGGGAATAATGGAAAACCAAAAACTGTGTGTACAGGCAAAAACAAACTAAATATTACACAAGCCAAGGATGAGATAAGTGTGATCTGGTGGTGTACATGATATTACGGTCCTATTTACCGGCTTACTGTTTCGGTTGTAGCATTGTCAGTATGCCCTCTGCTCTATGAGAAAGGTTTCAAACAAAATCACAATGTGTTCCTTAAGTTTTACACCTGACATACCATTAGGTTTGGCAAAAATAAATAAATAAATAACGTTTTTGTTTGGTTTTTTTTTCCCTCCATTTTTTCCCTTTAATCCGTCACCCATCTGAAGCTATAAATAGAGTCCACATTAAGTGAAGTTGGAAAATGCTTCAGTTTTTTTTACATATTTACATCCTTCATTAAAAGAAACATCATTCTCTATCTATCTACATGATAACATTAATTTCAGGAAAAACAAGATTGCAAAAGACAAACCTATTCAACCATCCTTTCCTCTGGTGAAACTATGTTAACAGCTGATCCTGTTTTCTTTCATAGAACTGTGATTCAATTCTCTTAATGAACCATGTGCAAAATGAACTGAGGACTCTTTACTACAAAACCCCATTACAATGTCTGTTGTAGGATCAATCAGGTAGCAGGGTGCTAAGTAGGAATTTTGCAAAAAAATGTGAAGAATGAACCATTTCATTCATGAAGAAAGGCCATGGAGGGAAGAATATAACCGTGTAGAATGAATGTGCTCTTAAATGATGTTAGGACACTCATGATTAATTGGGGTACAGCTGGAGAATGGAAATGATGCTAAGAAAAATACATACGGAAGGAATAAGAGCCAAGCGGACTGTAAAAAATGGGAAATTATGCAGGGAAGAAGGAGTGGGATAGGAACAAAATTGTTCTGACAAAATGATTCTGACCTTCTGCATTCTCACATGAAAACCAGACTTAATTAAAGGTGCAAGCAGAGTTTAAAGGGGCCAAGCACCAAAAGGGCAACAAGCGCAATGCGGAGCCTGAAGAACACGAAGAGGAGAAATATAATGTACATGAATGAGTAAAAGATAAGTTCAGAAGCACAGAGGATAAGATTGAACAGGAAATGAACAGAACAGAGGCATTTATTTGCATGCCAAGAGGTTGAAAGGTTACTGCAATGCTGAGCCACAAAAGAAAGGAAGCGAAAGACAAAACATTAGACAGACTTTTAAGAACTTGCACCACATTGGAATCGAACCCAGGACCTTTAGAATTAATGCTTGTTGTTTATCACAATGCTCCAAAAAAAAACCCTTATATCTATAGAACACTAGGTGGCACGGTGTTCAAATTTTTCAGGTACCTAGAGGACATGCTATGAATGAATCCTTCTAAATGTTGTGCCGATATGTCAAATATTTTAAAAGATATTACAATATATGACACATTTCAAAATGGCATACAGGAGTTTTGTCCGATCCTGGCAAAATTGGTATCCACGGATTCGCCATGACCCAGTGAATCCGGAGACACCAGATCATCATTTTCTGTCAAAATAATCATTTTTCAAATCTCATAACCTGCAGGTGTTGCAGTTCAGCATGGACCCTCAGATCATGCAGCTGAAGTGTACCAAGTTTCATTACAATTGATCAAAGTCTGTCTGAGATACAGCCTCTGATCCAATTTTGGGTCAACATCGTTAAATTTGCGACATCATAACTTTTGAACAGATATGAATATAAAAATTCTGTTGAGTAATTTTTTGCAGCTCTGTCCACTTATCATTTGAGCCAATATTGGTAAGAATTGGACAAAGTTTGAATGAGAAGTAGCAAAAAAACTGAATACTGTACATTTCAAAATGGTAACTACTGTAATGGATGGACTCTTAATGTAAGATATGGATTGTGATCACCATGACGAGACTAATCTGATGAACTAAATTTCTTTTCTTTAGGACAAAGTGTTCAACAATTATAAACATTTGAAATGTGAATTTTTGAACAAGTGGTGGCACTATACAGTTGGTCCTAGAGATGCCATAATTGGTCCAGATACTATTCATGGTCATAACTATGAGTGTGCCAAATTTATTCCTTTTCCAACTTACGGTTCATAGGGTTACCACAGACTCCCTGTGGGGCAGAAGCAGAATAATAGGAAAACTATGCACCATAGGTGCTTGGCCCCTAATAAATCAAGTTTGTTTTTAACAGAAAAGCAGTACTTATTTACATTCTTTATTCCAGCGATGAGTGGGAATTATGCTAAATAATTTTATACCATGGTCTGTCTAAACACTCGATTCTAATTGGCTGGAAGGTGTGTGTTCAAACCATGTAATGAACAGGTAGTTCCAGTCAGTTAAATCACCGTTCTAAATTAATACGCTGCCTATAAAGAACTTTACCTTGTCAGTGCTGGCAAGTGACCATGGTGTGAGTGGGATAATCCACGGCTAAGTGTGAATTATTCTCGTTCTTTGCTTTCAAGTTATGCATTAAAATCATGTGATGCACACCTAGACATAGATTATCTCTTACATAAATAATTACAATGTTACTTCTCTATTTGCTTTCATCACAAACTCCATTTCCCAGAATTCCACACCTTGTGTTTATTACATTCTGATAAACTTTCCTTATGTTTTTTGGATTGGTTTTCTGGTTTGACCTCTGTTTGATTGGTTTGATTCTCACTTTGCCTATATCCGATTGTTTGACCAGCACTTTTATAATGTCTGATTATGATACTGGACTTCTGGTTTGTCAGCTTTTTTGGACTTCTGGTTTTGTCAGCCAGGGCAAGTTGTCACCAACTTGCCCTGGTGCTTTAATTAGTGTCCGTCTCTGTAGAGCACAATGCCAATCATCATTGTAGGGTCAGCCATGATACAGTGTCCCTGGAGCAGAGAGGATTAAGGGCCTTGCTCAAGGGGCGTGAACCCCCGACCTTCCGATCGGTAACCCAGAGCCTGGCAGTGCTAGCGCTTGACCCCCTGACCTTCCAATCAGTAACCCAGAGCCTTAACCACCAAGCCACCACTGCCCCACTATGAACTCAGTGTTGAATATCTACTATGTGCAGTGCACAGCATACCTTCTGGATCCAGCATTTTGGGGATGTCAAGGTGTTTCTCCGCAATTTCCAGAGCCAGGTTCAGGTTGCCTAGATGATCATCCTGCACATACATGAATAAAGAATGCACTCAGATGTGTAAAGGATTATTAAGAGCACCTGCCACACGATAACTGCTGACAGTTCTAGGCCATCTTAGTTTGATGGATTCTGACGTCTTGTAGGGACTAGAAACTGTGTTAGAGGGACCATTTAGTTCACACTTTTGCAAGAGGATGCGTTACTGACTAGTGAGGGGAACAAATGTAGAAACATGTGAAACATACGTAGCTTTAGTTATTATAATTATTATTGAGCTTTTATAGTAAAATGAAACAGTTTGATTGTTCACTTAAATTCACTGATTTCAATACAAAGAACAGTCATAAGATACCTTAAGAACAGCCATAACAGAGCTTTTTAGTCTTGCCCCTTTTTCCATTACACAGGGTTCATACAGATTCTTCACAATGAAATTCCAGGACTGTCAAGGACTTTTCAAGCACTATTCTTTGTTTTGTTTACAAAGACTATACAAGAGGTGTCCATCCATCCATCCATCCATCCAACCATTTTCTGTACCGCTTATCATACACAGTGTCGCGGGGAGCCGGGAGATTATCCCAGGGGACTCAGGCCACGAAGCTGGGGACACCCTGGATAGGGTGCCAACCCAGCGCAGGGCACAATCACACACACATTCACACACCCATTTATACACTATGGCCAATTTAGAGATGCCAATCAGCCTACAACACATATCTTTGGTTTGGGGGAGGAAACCAGAGTACCCAGAGGAAACTCTTGAAGAGCGGGGAGAACAGGCAAGCTCCACACACACAGGGCGATGCAGGAATTGAACCGCCAACACTGCAGGTGCAGGTGTGAGGCAAATGTGATAACCAGTAAGCCACTGTGCATCTCACAGGAGATGTTATTCAAACATATTCTTTATTTGCTCTTTATAAAGAAAAATTTTAAATAATAATAATTAAACACACACCAATTTTTATATGGCCTTTTCCAGGCATACTGGACTAAATTTGCATTTCCCATGCATTGCTTTGTCTTCACCATAACATCAGTATACTCCAGGTGAGTGACAGCAGCACTGATGCCAACAACTTTCAGTGGAAAGTCGCTAAATGTCACCAGGTGATGTCATGCGCTAATAAGTATCTTTATTATGACATCGTGTCGTATTTGCATTGTGCCTATTGTCAGCCATTTACATCTGTTTGCTTCTCTCCTACTCTCTGTGGTCACATACTGTATTTTAATACAGCTGAATTCCCAATAAAGCTGTTCCCATTTTCTGCACTGCTTAAATATGCTTGATATCATCTGACAAAATCACCATACACATAAGTTAAAGACAACTGCTGTGTTGTGATTTCGGCTATATTTACATGTAAAATGATTGCTCAGAGAGTTAGAAAGTTAGAAGCGTGCTGCTCAGAGAGAGAGAGAGAGAGAGAGAGAGAGAGAGAGAGAGAGAGAGACACCGAACCCCACTTCAACACCTTATTCCTGTGTTCCCATTAATCTATATGACGTTGCATCTAGTTATTAATTTACATTTATCTTTGCATCTGCTTATTCATTTGTTTTTTCAATACTATTTTTTTTATTATGTTTACTATGTTTTGTTCAATTCCTACTTCTCTTGGTCTGCTGTTATATGTTGCCTTGGCAATACAAAAAAAATATTTTGTCATGCCAATAAAGCACACATTGAACTGAATTGAATTGAATTGAATCGAATTGAGAGAGAGGTGTATCTACAGTGGGAAAGCAGGACCCCGTGCACACTGGGCAGTACTGGCCACTCTATTCTATGGGAGGTTGCCAAGGTTTGCCCAAAAAAATCGATAGATTTGTCACTAGGTGCTTTTTTAAACAAAAAAGGAAAAAAAAAAATAAAAGTGCCAAAGTCGCTATAGGAGTCTGAAAAGTGGACCGGCGCTGTCTCGGTCACAATGAGTGAGTGAATAGAGGGAGGTGGAGGAGGAGGAGGAGGAAGAGAGGCTGCAGCAGGGAGATATATTTTGAGTGAAAGGATGTATTCTTGTTCTTTTGAAAATAAACACTTTGAAGTTTTTAGCGATTTCATATTTATTAACTTTTTATAATTCAAGCGCTTTTTTAAAGCACCTCTAGATTTTTAGATTTTAAAAAATGCCTATTTCCAAGGTTTCCCAGTACTTACATTTTAAAAAGCCAAATTCAAGCACCTTGTACGGACCGTGTTTAAATATACAAGCTATTTTTTAGTTTGAATAGAGTTGGATTATCAAGAAAAAGCCTTGTTTGTGCTTGTAACTATCCCCATAGGTAGCAGACGGCTAAATAAATAAAAATCACAAACGGATCCTTAAATTGTGACCTACTTACACATATTGAAACTGACAAATTGTTAGAGATCGTTAGCCATGTTCATAACTGTAGCCATGAGCTAGATTTTATTTAATGTAAAATAAAAAATAAAACAATGTACAGACATTGTTTGGTATTTTAGTTTTTCCAACCTAAAAGCATCTGAACACTTTTGTTGGAATTTCACATTCCACAACACTGAGCGATTTTAAAGCTTATTTGGATGTACTATACAGGGGCGTACTTTTAAAACTGTCTAATCACAGAATAAGAGATTACATGCTGCATTCATTAAATCTGGCACAATGTAATATACATGAGCACAATCCTTGTGGTATCTATATGGTGCTTTGACTAAAGAGACCACTGATTTAAAAGCATTTAAAATGTTTCTAAGACATATGCATGCCAGACATAATGGGTTATAGCAGATGTGTTAGAACTGGTAAATCGCTAAATTGTGTCGGACTCAGAGCATGCTGCAGCAGACACGAGCTTCTCACTCAGAATGCCTGTAGAATAGCAAGCAGACCTTTCTGAGTTTGGAGTAGTCAATCAGATCGGGTCTGTGTCTGTGTATAAGGGCGCAGAAGGCCAGGCCATCCTTCCAGCTTAACACACCAGAGGTGGATAAAGCAGGGGGAAAAAAACAGAGTGGAAAAAATAAATAAATCACATGACATCTGTTTCTGTAGCATGACCGCAATATGATCAATACGCCATTACTTAGCACGAAAGAATAGACAGGAAAAGAAAAAATACCCTTAGGGTTGAAAGGAGTACATGCAGTACCACAAAAGGAATATAACTGATTCATTTATCAGAGACGCATAGTGCTCCATTAGTCAACCTTCTCAAGGTTAAAGCTATCAAACAGAGTGGTCTGAATTGACTGAGAGAGCAGTTTGACTGTGAATCAGTCCACCTGCAGGAATTGAACCAAGCATGCTATGTATTCTGGGCTTTTTATATGTGAGCTGTTAAACTAACTATTTACAGTGGGGGAAATATGTATTGAACACGTCAACATTTTTTTCAGGAAATACATTTCCACTGAGGTTATTCACATGAAATTTTCACCAGACATCAGTATTAACTCAAGAAATCTGGAAATATAAAGAATTCACAACATTAAAGTCTTAATTAAAAAAATAAAGTTATGTGTAATAAAGTGGAATGAAAAAAAGGAAAAAAAAAAAAAAAAAAAAAAAAAAGAGTATTGAAAACGCTAAGAAAAAGTAGTTCTCCAAGGCAAGGTAAGGCAAGGAACCAGCTGAAATATGCAAGTAATTATACCTCCCATCTGTGCAAATTAACATCAGATGGGTTAGCACATTGATGGTATACAAAAAGCCTTTCTGTTACCAAGGTGTCACACAAGAAACATCTCATGATGGGTAAAAGCAAAGAGCTCTCCCAAGACCTTCGCAACTTTATTGTTGCAAAGCATACTGATGGAATCAGATACAGATGTATTTCAAAACTTCTTTCATGTCAGGGTAATTATAGACATGAATATTTTGTCTCTCAGCACTAACTTTTACAACTCAAATGTCTTACTACATAATAAATTTACACACAACGTTACAGACACATGCATTTACGCATATATGCATTTATATAAAATATAACCGCTCGAATAAGATATAAAAACACATTTTACACCTCAAGTTAGCAAGATTTCTGTACTATATATAAATATTTTCTCTTTTAGCATGGTCTACAAAACCTAACATTCCTTATTTCAGCATATATTTACACACCGTTGTAGACTAAGTACACACATCCAACGTATGCATTTCAAATTACGATATCAACAGGTGCATTATATAATTCTTTAGAACACACTGCTACATAAACTCTTCAATGCTGAGTTGAGTTGAAGCGTTCACTTCAGGGCTCAGGGGATGACTTTGACCGAGAGACTACATTTACATGGAGAGCAATAATCTAATTACTGACCTTATTGTGAATAAGACAATATTGTGATTAAGGTGTTTACATGAGTCGCTTTTAGAATACTCCTTTCATGTTCCTGTTTTACTTTATAGAACACAGATCGATTAACGGCACACGTCATTACGTCCCCACGCCACGCGGTCCGACGTTCCCTCCAGAATTTCACGTGTCAATATACAGTTCGTCTTCGTTATGGTACCGTATATAGTTTTGGGTGTTTTTATTTTTAATTTTACGAAAGCTTCGAGTGCAGTTAATTATTTGTCGTGCGATACGTGCAAATAGATGACTGCTTGAAGCCACGGGCTGTGAACGAAACCACGTACTATACAGTAGCTGAGATACATGTATTTCACCTTCTATATACTGTAGCAGGTTAGTACGGGGTTTCGGACGCAGCCGTGCTCTCTTGTTTGCCGTAAAAAGGTTGAGCACTGCCATGTGTGTACGTGTCCTGTTGCAAAATGCGGTGAAAACTCCAACACGATGTTAATAGTGTGATTAAGGTGTGTACATGTCTGTAATACACGTCGATAACGCGACTAAAGCAGGAATACTCCACACGTCTTAATTCCATTTGTGTTTACTTCGAGTATGACTTTAGTCAGATTAAGGTCATCAATAATTGCTGTTTACATGCTAGTTTCTTAATCAGAGTATCGTCTTAATCGGGTTAATATCGGATTATTCTCGTCCATGTAAACGTACAGTACTGAGTGATTGCGACACATTTGCAAAATAAAGCATTTAATGGTGCTGGAGAGGAGGGGTCAGCTTATGTGGGGAGTAAGATTAGGGGCTCCTCATGCATTTCTAGGGATTCCAATGTTAACACATTCACTTAACATTTTAATTATTATTTTATTTGATATATTATATATTATATTATTATTATAGAATAAAAACACTCATCCAAACCTTATTTCAAGCACCAGTTTGATGAACTCGACAATCCAAACAGCATGCAACAGGTAACTTGAGAGCTGTTTTATTGTGATGCAGCTGCTAGGGTGTCATGTCGGACAGACTGAGGTAGGGGAAGGGTGCATTGTTTCTAATGTTTGTCACAAAGCCAAAACCCAGCGGCACCCCTGAAATTAAATAATCACCAAAACTATGCCATTTGTTTGTGCTGATCTGTGCCACAAAAATGAATGTTTGTGCTGGTTTGGTGTGTGAGCTATTAATCTTTTTGTTGGGTTTTTTTTGGCTGTGTGACGTCACTCTCCAGCCCATGTCGCTCAAATCGCTCCAAATCGGCACCACTCATTTGTGCTCTGTTTGTGTCGTTAAAACAATCACTGTAACTATTTTCCCTTCCTTAGATATAACAAGAATGTTTTCGGGAGCGGAGACGACATTCTCCACCCCCATTTCGTCTAAATAGCATAAAACCGGTGTTGTTTCTTTGTGCTCGATTTGTGATGGACATTCTGGTTGACTACCTACTGTATGGCAGTGGATCATTGATGCTGATGGCATCATGAAGTTCATTAAGTACCAGAATATTGGTATGGTATTTTCAGCAGAAAAACATGATTATTGTCAGGAGAGAGTAGTTATTCTGTGGTACAAATAATTATTTTTTTAAAAAATCCCTTGTCTTTAAGCTCACAACACGTTGTTACTCACTGTACTGTATATACTGTATATACACGTTTGTTTTTGCTGGCCTGTAAATCAGGGTTAGGGTTAGGGTTATTAAATCAGTAATAGCATGGAATCTATCAAAGTACATAATCTCTCACCTGCAGTGGAAATTTTGGACGTTGACGTTCCTATACGGAGCCGTCTTCCTCTGGCACCACAGCAGCAGGCCCTCTTTAGCTGAGGTTTCTGAAAAGAAAATCACCACTAATAACCAACAGATCAAATAATATCTGTAAAAGAAAAGAATCCTGGGTCTTACCAAAAAATTAATAGGCTGCATGCTGGCTTTTTTGCAATAACTAGAATAAGTCTGGCAGATTTCATTATTGCTAATATAAGAAAAAATTGAGCCATGGGCACCTGGATTAATAAACCTTTTTCTCACCTCATCTTTTTTTCCATTTCACTCTAATCCAGGGGCATTATCTGAACTGTTAATCACCCGAGGCTGAGCCCTACAGAAGCCCTAAGCAGCCATGCATTATGAACTCTTTGTTGTTTTCTGGCGATCACAACTTAATTTTCTCATGATCTTGACATATCGAAAGTTGTTTTCTCGTGATCTCGATTTCATTTTCTCATGTTCTGGAAACAACCAAAAGCTGTTTTCTCATGCCTTGTGAATGGGACACCTTCGCCAAGTAGTGAATCCTGCAGGGATGACAGGGCCTTTGAATTACTGCAGAAAATAAGCTCTGTGACCAACAAAACTTTATGGTTCTTACCTGTTTTGTTTATGAAGGTAATTTTCACACAGCTTTTTATGAATTTTGAAGCCTGAATACACTCACCAGAAGTAAAAAGCTAACGTTAGGCTCTAAACGAACTACAGGGATGCATGACCCCAACGTCACCACCGCTATGCTTCCGATAACTCTTTCAACCTTTATTTAAAAAAACACTGCAACTGGAAAATACTCTAAATTGATAAATCGGCAAGTTGGAAAGTTTGAGTTGGAATAGTTTGCAAGAGTACGAGTATAAACACAACGAGGCTGTAGTAGATGAGTTTTCCTGTTCGGCGTGATGACGTTTAACGTCCCCGACAACCTCGTAGTCTCATTTAGCCACTCATTTAACCGTCTTAACAAAATCACAAGTGGTGTATTACTGATGTTTTTTATGTCGTAGTATAAAACGTGAACATATCTTGAACGTAGATTGTCAGAATGCAATTCCCAGCAACATCTCTAAATATTAGCAAACAAAATCTGCCTATATATATATATATATATATATATATATATATATATATATATATATATATATATATATATATATATATATATATATATATAATAAATAAAATGAAGGAAAAGATGAGATCATTTGTATCACTGTGTGCATTTTCATTTCCTACCTTCTACTGAGATGTCCTGGATGGCGAAGCGGAGGATAATGGTCCAGATCATTCCCAATGTCATCTTTACATTTCCATCAACGATCTCTAAAAACATGTAAAATAACACATTACTCTTCCCAAGTGCCACATGTTTTATTTCTTTTCTATGATAGTATTTATAGTTTTTATAAATACTTTATACCTTGTATATAAAGTATATACCTACACTTTATACCTATAAATACAAATACCTTGTGTTCACTATCTATCATACTTGGGTCTCATAATCTGTATTTAGACACACTACAGTCACTCACTAACAGGCTGAGATGATTTTAACCCATATAAATAACTATAGTATTTGATTTCAAGCCAGAATCTAAAAAAACAAACAAACAAACATTTATCTTTAATCTAATATGAGTCTGTCTCTCTTTCTGTCTATTTAGAAAGGCAACAGCAATTACAGATAAATCTAGGGTTAGGGCAACAGCTATTATTGGTTTATAATATACAGTATTTAGAAACTCTGTCAAGATAATACAGTGTCTTTAAACGCTCTTTAGCTTGCATCAGCTGTAATAAGCAACAATAAATATCATCACCGGTTTATTACCTTCTGCTCCAATGGACACCAGCTTTACCCCTTTACTGGTGATGTACTCCAGGGCTTTGTTCACATTGGCTATTTTGTGAAATCGCATTTTACCTCTGTCTGGTTTTGGCAGTCTTTCACCTAAAGACAAATACAGCAGCTTTTACAGTAAGTTTCTGACTTTCTGACTCTATCCAAAAGCAGTGCTCAGTCATTACTTACTGTAACACAGCACATGTCGACCCTGACCTTGCTTTCTTTTCCCCAAGATTACAATTTATCTGTTTAATCGGTCTGCCTTCGTGTATATTACAGCCCTAAATAAGCACATTTTTGCATATTGAAATCTGCATTTATTTATTTATTTGTTTCATGGCTAATCAGTTCCACTGAAGCACGTGTTCGGATGACATTTGATCTAAAACGGATCATAAGGTTTTGCACAAACTTGTGGAGTCCATTCCAGCTCAAATGCACACAGTCAGTAAAGCAAAGAGGAGACGTACCAAATACTAAGAAACTCTGAAATTCAAGATTTCTACTTTTCACCCAATAATTGTTATAATAATAATAATAATAATAATAATAATAATAATAATAATAATAATAATAATAATAATAATAATAATAACAACAACAACAACATCAATAATAAATAATAATAATAATAGCTGTAAATTTTATTGGAAATTAAAACTGTTATATTAAATTATAAAATATTATTTTATCAATTATAAAATAATAATTGACACCTTCTTTAAAAATAGTCAGAATGTTACCTCAGGGACTCGTTGTTGTTATTATTATTATTTTAATTTTTTTATTATTATTATTACTACTACTACTACTACTTTTTATATATATATATATATATATATATATATATATATATATATATATATATATATATATATATATATATATATACACACTAATTAGTGTGTGTGTGTGTGTGTGTGTGTATTACACAAGTACTTACACTAAGACAAAGTTCATTAAAATGAATATATGGAGTGAAATCGTCTCATCACAATACCAGAGATGACTTCCAGAAGGAGCATCAACTTGAGTCCATTACGAAAATCCTCCTCTATGTTCTCAATCTGAGTCCCAGCCTTACGCAGGTGTGAGTTGCACCATGCAGTGAAAGTCTGAGACACACAGATAGAGAGATGGAAAAACAAGATCGGGAAAGGCTTTAGAGTTAACACATTTCAAGCATGCCCTAAAATGTGTATAACACACTGTATGTACTATAAATGTAACACTTTTCACTCCATTATCAAACACACTGATTTGGATTCAACACAATGGACTGCGCCTACCTAATTACTGAATACCATGGTTTAAGACGAATAACTGAACATAAACGCTAGCCGGATTTCCAGACATGATCTGAAAGATTTTACATTAATGAAAACGGGAATTTATATGCAGAGTCTCAATTCTAAACTGTCCAATATACTTTAAGTATCAATTCTTTAGTGCAGCCAATTTATTGTGATTGATTATGATACTCTTTCTATGTAAAAAAGTTTATGAAATATAAGGATTAGTTTGTATTAAAGCTATTATATGAATATACTAAATAAGTACAGCAGATAAAGTATATTAGCTTATTAGTACTTCAATTTATGTACAAGAAGCATCATGAACCTGATGCTTCCTGGACATGTGGGCTGTTTAAATAATTTAATCATTATTTAATTCATTATTACATATCAGATGTGTATTTTATTCTTTTTAAAATACTCTGCTTTTCTCTACAGTAAGGTCAGTGTTCTTATATAGACTCGTATATACACATGGTGAGGTGCCGGAGGATGGGAACTCGGCAATATATACAATTTTTAAATATAAAATATTTTAAAATTTCTGCAGATTTTATACAGATTTGGGCCAAGATGTGTCATGTGACGTCATCACAACACGCATTCAGCCAAAGCCCTGTTCGCTTCACATGCGTTGAACATGACTACAGCTATCTCATTTACCAACAAACATCACCGGGTCAGACCATGCAAAACAATCTCAATTTTTTGGCTACAACAAGCACAAAAAAACTCCTGTACAGACTTAGTCGGTACGTTTACATGAACAACAATAATCCGATATTAAGACGATACTTAATTAAGAAACTAGCATGTAAACAGTGATTACTGATGACCTTAATCCGACTAAAGTCATACTCGAAGTAAACACAAATGGAATTAAGACGTGTGGAGTATTCCTGTTTTAGTCGCATTATCGACGTGTGTTACAGACACGTACACACCTTAATCACACTATTAACGTCGTGTGGGAGTTTTCACCGCATTTTGCGACAGGACACGTACACACACGGCAGCGCTCGACCGTTTGACGGCAAACAAGAGAATTTGTATCCGCCGTCGTCTTTTAGCACGTATAGCATGACAAATAATTAACTGCACTTGAAGCTTTCGTAAAATAAACAATCAAACACCCAAAACCGTATACGGTCCCATAACGAAGACCAACTGTATGTTGATACGTGAAATTCTGGAGGGAACGTCGGACGGTGTGGCGTGGGGACGTAATGACGTGCCGTTAATCGCTCTATGTTCCATAACACGTAAAACGGGAACATGTAAGGAGTATTCTAAAAGCGACTCATGTAAATCACAATACTGTCTTATTCAGAAGAAGGTCCATGATTAGATTTCTGCTGTCCATGTAAACACAGTCATAGATAAACTGATTAAAACAACAAAGTACTGTATGTCATCAGAAATTACACATGTCTGTGAAGGAGATAGACTGTAAAGATGCAAAAAAAAAAGGCAGTAATCGCTTTACTGTTTAAAGTTCTCAACGTTTTATTAGAATATAAAAGTCCAGAGATACTAACTTGCTATGCAGTAACAGAAACACTATCTAGGCCAGTAGAACGGATCGAATCCGGGAAACTTGTGAAGGAATGGAAAAATCAACATGCTGTATAAAACTAAACTATTGATCATCGAGAGAACAATTAATATCATGCGATTCCCTTCCAGCATGCAAGTCTGCTGTCCGAATTTTGCTCACACCTCCTACTGTACCTGAGACCGATGACCTTTTGCTTAGTTTTATAGATGTCTTTGTGATCATTTAAACATGAAGTTTAGACAGTACTTTTCGAGAAGCTACAAGCTCTAGTGTAGAAACATTACCTATACTATTCATTGAAATGTTTTATTTCTTGTGCGTCTCACTCATTACTGGATCCTCGTCTGTCGTTAAAGCTCTCTGCTCATACATGCAATATGCTGATCACAGAAGAATAGGAGAAACGGGTGAATGAGCTGAATTCATTGGAATCCATTAAGCTTAACATTGTCTATCAGTTCGTTTTTCATGTTAAACATGAATTTTCAGTGATTCATACAGTAGAGTACTGTACACACACAAAAAAAAAACAAGACACACAACCTGTGGAATATTATTTCTTACTAAGAGAATCATTCTTAGCCTTCAGTAATCATCAAAACATGCAGAATACTTATGATTATTGTACAACTCAAACAAACAAAGGGTGTAGGTTAAGTTGGACAGAAGGACATTTCTCCTGTCTGTGTCAGCTGTGTTGTGTGCCACTACTGTAATAAATTAACCTCGTGCTGAAGTTTGTTCTGGGCTCGCAGCCCTGGCCTGCATGTCACGTAAAAACAGTGCTTGTCAATCAACATTTAAGATAACAAACACACTGGGTCGTATTTAAATACCCCTAAATGACATTTAAGGTCACACAGGATGCTATATACAGAGAAAATAACTATTACACAGGTATACAAGGTGGCAATATATCCAACAAATCCAAAGCCCTTGAATTACTATACACATGCAGAGATACAGAATGTTACATTCAGAACTTGAGGATCATTGAGATGTATGTAAATATTTTCAAGTAATTATACAAAGTGTTATAGAGAGAGAGAGATACACTCAGAAAAAAATAATGAAAGCAGAATACCTCATAGCAATATATTTTGCACATTCATCACCTATGGGTTATTGAGGTAAAGCATGCACAGAGACACAGAGAGACACAGAGAGAGAGTCAGATAGAGAGAGAGACACAGATAGAGAGACAGAGAGAGAGAGAGAGAGACACACAACGAGAGACACACAGAGAGAGACAGAGAGAGAAGGAAACAGGGACAGAGAGAGAGAGAGAAAGAGACAGGGAGAGACACACAGTGAGAGACAGAGAGAGAGAGACACATAGATAGAGAGACAGACAGATAGATAGATAGATAGATAGATAGAGAGAGAGAGAGAGACAGAGAGAGAGGGAAACAGGGACAGAGAGAGAGAGACAGAGAGAGACACACACACAGAAAGAGACAGAGAGAGAGAGAGACACACACATATACACACACACACACACACACACACACACACACACAGAAAGAGACAGAGACAGAGAGAGAGACACACAGAGAGAGACAGTGAGAGATGGAAACAGGGACAGAGAGAGACACAGAGAGAGAGAGAGAGACACACACATACACAGAAAGAGACAGAGAGAGAGAGACACACAGAGAGACACAGGGAGAGACAGAGAGAGAGAGAAAGAGATCATTTCCAATGTATTTTTATAAATCATGTTACATGAACATGAAGAACAATGTACAGCTTCTCGGAAACCGATCTATGTGACCTAAACTGCTCTAATATTTGAATGGATTAAGGCCACATGGACTGATAGGTCACTGCTAACATCTCTATCCCCATGACACAAAGGGAAGTGGTAGCTCAGTGGTTAAGGCGTTGGACTTTCGATCGGAAAGTTGTGAGTTGAAATCCCAGCACTGCCAAGCTGCCACTGTTGGGCCCTTAACCCCCAACCGATCAGTTGGATAAATGAGATTAGTGTAAGTCCCTCTGGATAAGGGCTTCTGCCAAATGCAGTAATGCAATGACATTTCACTAAAATAAATATGGTCATGTTAAAGAATAGACAAGCCTAATTTATGGGGTGTTTTTTAAAATTAGGTTTATATATATATATATATGATGTGTTTATGTTGAGATTTTTATGCTCACAGTCCAGACAGTCTTTCAGAGTCACTTAACTTGGCAGGTACAAAGAGCAAACAGGTGTTACATTTTATTACAGACTATCCACTTAATACACACACACACACACACACATTCTGACTATCAAACTCCCCAGTGTAAAATGTATGTGTGTGATCATGCCTAAGGGAAGGTGACACCCTGTGGAGATGGCTGTTCCCCAGACCCTATACCCTAAGGTTAAATTTAGTTGCCGTTGTGTTCATTCTGATCTACAGGACATCATATAACTGCTGACAGTCTTTGCAGTGTGCACATTGCCGGGATGGCACAGTGGGAAAGCTGCTTGCTACTGAGCTCTATTGTTAGATAGTTCAGGACACACACACACACACACACACACACATACACACACACATACAATTTGCATGATGTAGGCAGCATACCACATTTCAATTATACTGCTGCCTGATGTGATTGTGCATAGTTAGTCTATAGTTAGACTGAATATGAATAATTGAGACTGAAAACAATCTTTTTGTTTACTTCGTTCCATTCAATTCTATTTTCCGTACCACTTATCCTGCACAGAGTCGCAGAGAGCCTGGAGTCTATCCCAGGGAACTTGGGGCTCAAGACAGGGGATCCCCTGGACGGAGCGCAAAGCCATCACAGGGCACAATCTCACACACACACTCACACACACTCACACATTGTAAATGCCAATCAGCCTACAGATCAGCCTAATCAGCCTCTGGACTGGGGGAGGAAACCGGAGTACCCGGAGGAAGCCCTGATGCATGGGGAGAGCATGTAAACTCGGAGCGTACAGAGCGGACACGGGATGAAGCAGGTGTATCCGCTCTTAACTGTAAGTCACTTTGGATAAAAGTGGCAGGAAAATGCAAAATGTCAGACAAGACCATATTGACCTTGAGTGTCTCACACTCACTCACACAAACACTCTCACTCACACACTCACTCACACACACACACACACACACACACACTCACACAAGGCAGGATTGTGGGATCTCTCTCACACACTCACACACTCACACACACACACACACACACACACTCACACACACACACACACAGGGCAGGATTGTGGGATCTCACACACTCTCACACACTCTCTCTCTCTCTCTCTCTCTCTCACACACACACACACACACACACACACACAGAGCAGGATTGTGGGATCTCACACACTTTGCGCTGTTGTTTCTCCCAGGCGGGGTCGAGCAGCAGGTCCCGGTCCCACTCATCCTCCGGCAGCATGTACTCTTCCTGCACGTAACCGTTGTTGTACTGCGTCTCCGTTTGTTTCATCGTCACCATCGTCGTCATCATCATCGAATCGCCTCTTCTCACACAAACCCGGGCCTAAGAGCAAGTTAGTGCTGATTCCCGGCTGGTCCTATGCTACACGTTCAAACCTGTGTGTAACCCGTGTGTCGTCCCACCGCCGCTGTGTCCCTCGCGCACCCTTTTTGGACACACGGCGCGCACGCGGGGGCTGATATCACCTTGTCACGTCACGTGACGGATGAACCTTCAACTGGGTCTCCGCTGACAAGTGACCGTGAAACCCGAGAGGACGATCCGGGATATAAGAAGTTTTGCTAAAACCCTGAAGAATAATCCACGTCATTTCACCTGGATTTCTCTTCATGCTCTATTTGTCCTGGTGAAATCATTTAAAAGCGTTGAAGGAGAATAAAACATGTTAATATAATGTCTAATTATCTGTAGTAAGATAGCCATCTAAGATAGATATCTAAGTAGAGATAGACAGGTTATGTTTATACCTCTTAACTGCTTCTTTTCAGTGAGTCAGATTATTTAGCTCAATTCACCAATAGCTGCAGAAATGCCTCATGGCATTCTCTTTTATTCCTTTTCCATTCATCCTGATAGCTGACCACCTCGCATAGTACACTTGACTACATAAAGCAGTGCAGTGGAGCGTTCCTGTAATACAGGGATTCAAACAGATGTTGAAAGCAGGTTTCCATGGAAGCAGTTTGTTAAATTACACTGCAGATGTAATGCCATTTTTGTAAATATACCAAAAAAGAAAAACACCCATATGTACTCATAAGTGGTTTTCCCAGTAGGGTTTGTGAAGAATAGCAATGAGGTTTGCAAATTTAATTTTGTTATAGTGGTGGAAATCACAACCCACTATTAACAAATATGTCTTTATAATTTTTATACAGTATGTATTCATTACTGAGTTCTTATAGATGTCTGGTCATTTACTCAAAAAAACTGTGTCTAATGTGATCTGTCCTGGGAAAGTACATCAACAAAATAGTTCCAGATCTTCAGTAAATAGCCAGAGTCAAGACATCTAATTGCTTGGTTCATATTTTGTTGCTCGTTCAATCTAAATACAGAGAAGACAAGTCAAGCATAAGAACTGGCAATTAATGAGTACAGTAAATATCCATCCATCTTCTATACCACTTATCCTTTTCAGGGTCACGGGGAAACCTGGAGCCTATCCCAGGGAGCATGGGGCACAAGGCGGGGTACACCCTGGACAGGGTGCCAATCCACCACAGAGCACAATCACTTATACATTCACACACCCATTCATACACTACGGACACTTTGGACTCACCAATCAGCCTACCATGCATGTCTTTGGACTGGGGGAGGAAACTGGAGTACCCGGAGGAAACCTCCGCAACACGGAGAGAACATGCAAACTCCACACACACAGGGCCACGGTGGGAATCGAACTCCCGACCCTGTAGGTGTGAGGTGAACATGCTAACCACTAAGCCACCGTCCGCCCTAGAGTAAATATATTTATGTAAATATATTTTATATTTACGTGGTCTGATATTTATATCAGACCACTGCCCTGTGTCACTCAGGAGTATGGAGTGGGAGAAAGCTGCTGTTTAATTTGAACACTATACAACATGTACTGTATGGTATATTAATGAAATGGCATAGACATTAGAACAGTCTACAGCTCCTGGTCTCTTCTGTCTACTGCTCAGGGTCTCAGGGTCTACTGCAGAACCTGGACCTGCAGCAGCAGTACTTAGTGTCAGATCTTAGCCCTGACAGTAAACACCAATAAAACTAAAATTATGTTAAAAAAAAAAAGAGATTCAGATCTCAGAGAGCAAAACACACATAGGTACATATACATGTGATACTGAGCATTACAATGCTTGTAATTACTTAGGACACTAAAAAATGAGTTAATCAGGAAGATTTAAAATGACCATAGGTGAACTAAGATCAAAAGCACATGAGGTTTTATGTGCTATAAAAATATTTGTGCACATTACATTACATTTCTGGCTTACATTATTTGAATCAGTAATTAAATGAAATTCAATTCAATCAATTCAATTCAAATATATATTGCAGTTTAAGAACAGCATCCTACATTCATATCATTATAAAGGACTGCAACATCACCAGTTGACATTTATTGAGCGCACGGTGTGTTCCCGCCCCATTAATTTCATCAATTAATCAATTAAAACTGCTTTAATGTCACACATTGACCGGTAAATAACGTTAATGCTAATTTCCTGTTGATAACTTGATCAATTGAGACATTATTGTATTGTCTTTTCACAGGAGTCCAACTGTCATCTGAGTTAAAAGCTGAAATATGAGAGTGTGTTGTGTGTGTGGTGGTGGGTGGGGGTAGGGTTCACGAGAAAGAGAGAGAGAGAGAGAGAGAGAGAGAGAGAAAGAAAGAAAGAGAGAGGGGGCTGAGAGCTGGGCTGAAGCACGTGAGGAGCCCCTTACACCCCACACACACAAACACACACACCCCACCCCCTAGGTGTCCTCGTCCTCTTCCACACATATTTCGGATCTGTAGGAAACATTGTACACAGTTGTAAAAGTATCCAATCGTCAAAGTTAAGTATGACCAAGGACACTATACATGCTCAAGATTTAACATGAATAGTGTTATGTTAATAACACTATTAACAATATATACAAACAATACCCTTAACGATATACCTGTAAACGCTAAAGCCATTTCAATAATAAGTAAGAAAATGAACAGGTCCTAATCCCTCCCCTCTCCATACAACGGAGACTAGTTGCTAGGAGATGATCACGTCACATTTGGGTCACAGCAATTGAAGAATCGAAGACCTGAGTCTTGAACGCCATGCAGTACATTACTGTTAATAGATGGTGTTTCAGTCTCAAGCAGATCTCCAGCAGCCCGGGTTCATTTCATATCTCTCCCAGCTTGAGCTAGAGCGAAAAGATGAATTCTTCACAGAAGGAACAAGTGGACTGCACTAATTTTTCATCACAATCTTTCAATGAGACACACATTTCAGTTCAGTGGGGCTCTGAAGTGACATCCTGTCTCTTTTGGAGCATTGTTTACAATGAGGTGTTGCTGACCATCTCAATACTTATAATTCTCCTGCTCTTCTCTTTTTCCCTGGTTGTTAACGTTTATCTGCTCCTGGGACTGGAACACGCAGAAGCTCTTTCCTGGAATCCACGTTACATGCTGCTGAAGAATCTGATTGTGAGTGATTTGCTGCTAACTCTGACCATCGGTCCTCCAGCACTTTACTGCTTGCTGTACCGTGTAACTCTGAGCTTCAGCTTCAGATGCATAGCTCAGTACTTCACAGTTTCAGTATCTCTCATTAATTCACTTCTGACTGTCGCTTCCATGGCTTTGGAGCGCTTTGTGTACACGTGCCATGGCATTCACTACCTGGGCATCATGACTAACATTCGAATGTACTCTTTTATGATTCTCCTCTGGTTGCTGGCTTTAACAGGTGCTGGAATGTCTACTGTCCTGGTGCTGATGGGCGGTGCAAACTTTGGTCACATCATTGCAGGGTTTGTGTGTGAGCCAGAAGTTGTGCAAGCCCAGCTCGAGCAGTCAAAATATTTTGAGACGTTCAATAAAATATTTGTCGGAGCTGTGCTTTTCCTCTGCCTCCTCGTGTTCTTGTTCTCCTACGGCCGTATGTATCAGGAAGCCCGGAAGATGCAGCAACCATTCCAGCAGGACAATGCCCGTGCCAGATGTACCATCTTTTTCTACTTTGTCATCTTTTTGCTTCAGTTGTTTCCAAGCACAATTAAATTGATCACTATGTGTGGCAGGGATGTGGACAATCAGATCTATATGTTAATGCTAGTGTTGGTTCCACCATGTATCAACCCACTGGCATATGGTATCAGAAATAAGGAGGTGCGCCAGGCACTGGGGCGTCTTTGTGTGTGGAAGAAGCCTAAAGAGCTATTTTGTCAGTAAGCTGTCTATGTATAGACATAGCAACAGTTCACTGATACCCTTTCTATCTGTAGCATATGTTTTGCAGTCACCTGTGTATTCAATGACTCTTTCTCAGTTATATAACTGCAGCCGAGTCTTGTGCTTTGTACATTGTGTCAGCCTTTCCTGGCCTCTTTCATTAATGATCCTAGCTCTTTTTTTTTTACCGTGTTTATTTAAACATGTTTTTTTTTTTTTTTAAATGCTACTGTAAGTCTCTACAAACATATGTAAAGCATATACTGTATATAAACTGTAGCATAAATCCATTCTGAGCCACTGTTGGACCTTCAAGGAAGGCTCTCACTGTTAAACTTTTTTTATTATAAGAATTGTAAAGAGTTTTACTAATTTCACATATTTACTTCAATGTTTGCTCACTGCCACGCTGTCTACAATGACGTCCTTGTAGATGATCACCAACCAAGCTAGTCAGAAAATGCTGCTAACATTACATGTATAGAAAGCCTATGAAAAACATGCTTGTTTGTCATACAGAGCACGATTTATGGTGAGTGCGTACTGGGTGATTTCGCCATGCAGTTTACATGCTTCTAAAATGGTGACAATGAGGCTTCTTTACTTGCTAGCTAAATTAGCCTCGTAGCTTCAGTGTGAAACTAGATAAGCAAAATATCTCCTTGCTGACTGACTACTTTTGCACTAAGCAGGAAATTTTCATTTTTTGGCTCAATTACTACTTTAATGTAAACAAATGTAAATTACTGCAATTGTTTTTGTGTGTGTGTGTGTGTGTGTGTGTGTGTGTGTGTGACTTTTTGTCTTAATATTTATTGATTTATGAATTCTATCTGGTCATGCCTGGCTTCTAGATTATGGTGATTGTTACTGTTGTGCTCAGACCAGTAAGTTTAGACAGGTAAGCTGCATTGACATAAAACAGAGTTGGAAGCATTCTGAGCAGATATTTGAGCTGTACATTTCCTACCTGCTCACTGTTTTTAACATACAGGGGGGAAAACAACCCCATCTGTCGTAAAAATAATAATAAAAAAAGCAAACCCATCTGTCGTATTCTAACAACCAGATGGACTACCCTTAAAATAATTTATACCACAGCGTGGTTATCAAATCTGATTGGTCAGAAGGGGTGCATTAGTTTTGTATAACAGCATGGCTTGGACAGTAGTTCCAGCTATAATGTTAATAATACATTTGTACTGTATTAATGGGCCCATATGTTAATGTTTCTAGAGTAACAGCTCATAAACAAGGATTGGTATGGTGGACACACCAAATAATCTATAACTTATAATAAACAGACAAAAAATGGCAATTCAAAATCATTTAATTGTTGATATGGTGAAGTATTTAGCACTTTGTAACAGGCATGGTGCTTTACCAAGTTTCTTAGATTCAGGACGGAGGGTGTATGAGAGAGAGAGAGAGAGAGAGAGAGAGAGAGAGAGATTTAATAACAAACTTTATTCAATCATAATAACAAAACCATAAATATTACACCAATTTCAAATCCATACAAGATCAAAAAATAACTCCTCCACCACCATACACAAAATTACAGAGCTACGGCGCCCCCCTCGTGTCAGGTAAGAAAAAAAAAAAAATACAGCCATGTGTAATCCGTACCCTCGGTTTTGTAAACCGTACCCTTTTTACATAACCAATGTAACGATTATGCATAAAAGTGTTTTTAAATGCTATAAAATGACTATTAAATTGCTTGTTTGTGATTCATTTTGTTTTGCAATAAAGTACTGACAACTGCAAAAAAGATTCAAACGTATTTTTAAAGATTAATGTACTTTAAACCGTCACTTTAAATGATTTTGGCAGACACAACTCTCGATGCACTACCCAGATACCCGACTCCTGCAGTAGCGCCCATAACAAATGTCCAGGAACACGATTATAGACCTTCTCCAAAACCGAAAAAACACGTGTAGACTGGATTAACACACTCCAATGCCCATTCGCACTGCACTTAATGGCTTGTTCATAGTCTCATCTCCCCTGCCTGAGGTTTTGCAGAACACTTTTGGGGTCACCCGAAAGTCTATTTCCATGGCCTCTAAAAACTCTTCTCATGCCTTCTCTTTTTGCATCTGCAACAGCCTTCTGGCTCTCAGAGATCTCTCAATTGAATCAGGAGAGCCCTCTATGAACAGAAAGCAACTCAATTCCCCCACACCCCCACCCACCGTTTTTTTCCTTTTCTTCACCTTTTCCACGCATGGTGCACTTATGCTTTATTTTAAACCTTCCATAGAGGCAATTAAGCTGGCTCTTTGTGAGACATCCCCTCAGATCTATTCAGTAAGAGTGGCCCAGATTAGAGCATGAACCTCCTGGTGACTTTTAGTGAAAATGTTTCACCTAATTACACAGGCCACTTAACCGTACTGTCTATGCACGGACGCAAATACACATTAATCACATCTTATTCTATAAAAACTTTTAATAAGACCTCTACTGTTGTTTTATTTACTATATACCTTTGTTCTTAGGTAACCCCTTCACCATGTAATGGCTATGCATTAAAGCTTTGTTGTTATTTTTTTTTTTTACATTACCATATGCGTGGCAAAGTGCACCAACATTACAAAAGTCTGGAAAAGAGGCATATATTTTGAGCTTTGCTTTAATACTAGGTTTTTCTTAAATGTTTTATCTAGTACAGTTTTTTTTGATGATTTTTAATCCAAGGCTTAAAAATTCTGGAATGGATTTTTGCCAATGATTCAAATAGTTTCTTTTTCCTGTTTGAAGACTGATTCCTACTTAGTCAATTTACAAATTCATTTACCTTGAGGAAAACACAGCTGAAACACGTCCCCGGGTGTGAAGTAGCGTACATATCTCAACCAATCATACGGAACGCAATAATTCCAAGGCAAAACAATCTCATCTCATTATAATACTCTATAATGAACATTTGTTCAGTACACACCATATTAATGCCCTTGGTTTTGGAATGGCAAGTCCATCAAGCTCATTTAGGTGTGATGGATAGGTGTCCACATACTTTTGGCCATGTAGTGTAACTCATCTATATCAAGGGGAAAAAACTAACTTGACATAGAAATAATCTTTCTTACTGCATCTTAGTGCAGATGAAAATAAACTACCACCTTATCCACATCAGTTGTCACTCTCCTGATACAGATGATCACTGTCCCTTCTTGTATCACTGCCGAAATAATCGTTACTGATTAATTCAGTGAGTTTTATTCTGTTGGCTAAACGTCATTAAATGTCATTTTTGATTAGCATTCTAATTGATCTTTTTCATCAGTTCATCTCGTCCTCCTGATCTCTACAGGATCAGCGATGAAGTATGTACGTTGCAGATCATTTGACAGCTGGTACTCTATTAAGCTTATGTTCATTCACACTGCCACGTAACCAACAACTTGATCAAATTCACCATCTGAGGGTTTTGTTTTTAATTCAAATGATGATGTCTGTCAAAAAGGTTTTCTTGTGGTAAAGGTGGGTTGTCAAGATATACCAACACTGTACTGTACATAGAAGGGAAGCTTGTCAAGTGGAAATGAAATATTGTAGCTATCTGAACAAAACCCCATAAATCAATTTTAATATCAATTCATTGTACGACATGCATTGTATTTTTATGATATAATGCCATTCTCTCTCGACCACTCGAATGTGTGATATATTGGCCGCAAGCTATGAAATATCGACCAATTGCATCGTGGACTCTGAGTGCAGTGTTATAGACTTCTAAAATTTCCTATTCCAAATCAATTAAGACAATTTGCTAACTCCATAATACAACATTAATCTTTTATTATTTTCCATAATCATTATCTTATTTGTTTGCCCTGTCTTATTTCTCAGAAACATTAGACTCTCAGACCCCATTAAATACACCAGGTAGCATCAGCATTGAGGGGAGAATGTTAGCGTAATGGAATACGCAGTGTGTGTGCGAGTGTGTGTGTGTGTGTGTGTGTGTGTGTGTGTGTGAGAGAGAGAGAGAGAGAGAGAGAGAGAGAAAGAGATTATCATGAGTTGTTTGCATTTTCTATTTTTTCATAAAATTAATTTTTTTAGAAAGCAAGTGGGGACGAGCTAAACACACACACACACACACACACACACACACACACACACACACACACACGCTGTTAAAATATTGCAAAATGGCTTGTGAAACAAACCTAGACTCAACTTTAAATGCAGCCTGAAAGTTGAAAGGAAAATAATTCAAATCATTATCATTGTTATTTATTTATCTTATTTATTTGTTTATTTATTTATTTTCTAGTCCAGAATGACACAGACCAGTGGGCGGGGCTTGTCGGTTTCTAGGTAATAGTTACAGCCGTTAGTTTCCGGAAGTGTAAACCGAGTAGAGGCTTCATATACGCGGATAAACTACAACAAATTCAACCATTTATCTGATTATATATTATATTTATATAATATAATAAATATAATAATATAAAACTGATAATATAATAATATAAAACTGATAATCGGATAAAAGCTTACAGGTAAAAAAAACAAAAAAAAAAAACAAACAAACCCTGCTTTTTCTTATCTGAAGTTTAAAAACTAAGCTGGAAAGTTCTGTGTTTGAAACTGGGATAAAGTTGGCTTGATGTTAAATTAAGGGACCGTCTCTAAAGTTACACCTTTATACACGTTTCTAAATTCAATAGCATTTGAAGGGAATGTTTTACAGTCATAAAACCTACTGGATATTATTCATGAAGGTGTCAGCTATAACGCACACCTTTTAGATTTTTGATATTTAATAAAATAAACTACTAAATCACATGTAAATTGGACATGAATTTCACTACCAAATGGGCTCATACACAAAATATACCATCATTTAAAGCTCAATAGCATTAGAAGAGAATGGCTTACAGTCACAAAACCAACTGTAAAGTGTTCATGTAGGTGTCAGCTATAATGCACACCTTTCAGATTTTAAAAAATATTTAACCCTACAATGCATGAACCAAAATACCTACACGAATGCATAAAGCTGGGTCAAAATGACCCGTATTGAAATTAATCATTTTCTTCATACACAAAAAAGTCCTATTAATGAAAGCATTAAAAGTACTGACAATACATGAATGTTTTAATATTTCAAAGATGTTTTTCTGAATTTTATGTTTGTGAGCTGGCCACCAGATAACTGCCTTGCTGACTCAACCGACATTTTTGAAAAAGAGAGTGAGAGAGAGTGAGTGAGTGAGAGAGTGAGTGAGAGAGAGTGCGAGTGAGAGAGTGAGTGAGTGAGAGAGAGTGAGTGAGAGAGTGTGTGAGTGAGAGAGAATGAGTGAGAGACAGAGAGAGAGAGAGTGAGAGAGAGAGCGAGTGAGAGAGAGTGTGAGTGAGAGAGAGAGTGAATGAGAGAGAGAGTGAGTGTGAGAGAGAGTGAGTGAGAGAGTGTGTGAGTGAGAGAGAGTGAGTGAGAGACAGAGAGAGAGTGAGTGAGTGAGTGAGAGAGAGAGCGAGTGAGAGAGAGAGAAAGTGAGTGAGAGAGAGAGTGAGTGAGAGAGATAAATCAGTTTATTTAATCAGTTCAGAGAAATTGTTATGAAGAATGTATTTTTTTTTCTTTAAAGAAAAGGGTGATGGAGAGCTATGAGGAGTACCGTTTGAAGAGCCTGGCCCGCGTGCACGCGCGGAGAGGATGCAGTGCGCGACACGGACACACGGGGGCGCAGTCCGCCATCCGCTTCCACGCCAGGCACACGCTTCTGCCCAGGGTACAACAATAACAACAATAACAACAACAACAATAATAAACTTTTTATTTTTATATAGCGCCTTTAAAGCAGCTTCTCAAGGCATTTTACACAATAAGAAAATAACAAGAAAAAAATACACAGATAAAAACAGACTTGAATACAAAATGATTAAAAACAAATAAAGTAGTTTTTAGGTTAAATTTAAAAATGCTCAAATTCTGTGCATCTGTAGTATGAGCAGGGAGTGCATTCCAGAGTCTAGGAGCACAGGACGAGAAAGCCCTGTCCCCTACCGATCGAACCGTGTCTATGGGACAGCCAGTAAACCAGCTCCAGAGGAGCGCAAATGACGCTTGGGAGTATATAAAGTTAAAGGCACAGACAGATACTGAGGGGCCAGTCCATGCAGTGCCTTACACGTGAGCATAAGGATTTTAAAACCAAGGCGAAACCTGACCGGGAGCCAGTGCAAGGACTTCAGTAACCCTAAGTCTTATCACTATTAAGACACAAAACGTTTTGGGACATCCATGTTTTTATCTCAGAAATACAATGTGAGAGAAAAGAAACATCCACATTTTGACCAGGCTTCGAGTGAATATAAATCTGAGTATCATCTGCATTGAAGTGATAATTAAGATTACTACAAGCCTAGTGTATTTATTTATTTATTAGTATTTATTTTTTATTTAGATATTTTGTAATGCATTACCAAAATGCATGAATTATATAATCCTGAATGACAAAATATCACATTAACAATCTAATAACACTGCTCTTTGTGTTACTGTAGAACACAATCTGCATTCACATGTCCTTAAAGTTGTAATAATCTATTTTTTTTTTAATTCATTACATGTACAAATAACATGGAAGATATGTAGAGCATGATAACAACAACAACAACAACACAAAGTCGTGTCCTTATCAAAAGTGTATAAAGTCAGTGAGAAAACCTGTTTTCTGCTCTGAATTCTGGTCCGGAAAGCTTGCGCCTACTGTCAAGTCATTTTACAGACACTACGGATCCCCTCTCAACAACTCAGCAACCCCCCACGCCCAATTTTACATAATGTACCTTTAAGATCAAAACACGTGGGGTCGTCTGAGACGCTGATGGGGTCATAGGAGGTTTTTCACCAACCATTATTTATATTGTATTATCTATATTATTTATAGAGTAGTTGAATGCACATAAACCTATTTTTTCCCCCCAAAATTACTGCTAGAACTGTCACATTATTTAAAACACTAAACCACTAAACCAGAAACGAATGCTCCATAAAATGAAATGCACTACATGACCCCATTATTTGCTAGCTCTTATTATTATGGGATGCAGGGTTGAGTGGTCTTGTGTGCAATAAATCACAGTAGTGATCTAAATGTAACAGCTTATATGAGACACATGCTAACTTTCATAATAAATAAATAATGAAATCTGGTTTAGTAACTACGGGGGCAAATACATTTTCACACAGACCCATTTGGTATTGGATAACTTTTTTGCCTCAATAAATAGCATTATCATTTAAAAACTGTATTTCGTGTTTACTCCGGTTGCCTTTGTTTTATCTTGTATGGAGGAGGAAATGTCCTCAACCACCACTAGTAATGTGTAGCATCCACCTGGATGATGCGACGGCAGCCATAGTGCAGCAGAACACCCACCACACACCATCTATTAGTGGAGAGGAGAGAGTGAGGTAGCCAATTCAGAGATGGGGATTATTAGGGGGCCGTGATAGAGAAGGGCCAATGGGGGAATTTCACTGGGATTTTTAATGACCACAGAGAGTCAGGACCTCGGTTTAACATCTCATCCGAAAGACGGTGCTGTTTTTACAGTATAGTGTCCACTTAGTTTTCCCCAGGAGGTCTCCCATCCAGGTACTGGCCAGGCTCAACCCTGCTTAGTTACCAGGCAATAACTGCAGGGAGATATGGTTCTGAAAAATTTTCGTATAAGATGTACACAAAAACAGAACAAATCAGGATGGGGGAAAATACTTTTGCACAGCACGGTATGTATAGATATACAGAGATATACAGTACATACAGCATATCTATATATAGCAATGCTATATGGATAGTCAGTCCATTTAGTGAGCCATCTGGTGAGAGTCGCCAACAACCATGTTTATTGTCCTCAGCATACCACACTACTTCCTGGTGTGATCAGGCATTCTTCTGGCCTTGATAAGTTCTCTCTTTTAAGCCTTGATTAAATTTTATATATATATATATATATATATATATATATATATATATATATATATATATATATATATATATATATATATATATATATATTGTTGTGGATAAAAATGACATGAAATAAACATGAGGGAGACCTAGTCCTTTTTCAGAGCCTAATGGTAAATTTGATAAGCCCTTTTCAGAACATAATGGTAATGTAAATGAGCTCTTTTTTTAACCCTATTGGTTATCTACTGTGTAAATACAGTATAAATACTGGAGCTTGAGCTCCGGGTGTCAGATCACTTCTGAGAATTCTCATCAGTGTGGATCTCGTGTGGTGGAACGGAACCAATAAATCTGGACCCTTGCTTCTTCTCACTCACGGCTGGTGTCTTTTTTTCTATCTCCAACTGGGTTCAGAGGTAGATGTGAGTATTTGCTTCTATGTTGAATTTTAAGTGTTTTTGGGCAATAGGCTAAATTTGAGCCAGCAATAAATAAATAAATAAATAAATAAATATATAAGAGCTATAGTTATGGGTCTGTAAAGATTTTTTAAAAAAAACCGATGTAGCTATAAATTCACAAACATAACACAAAGCAGTATTCTTTAGTGGCTATTCTTTAGTAGCACATTCTTAAGGATTGTAAGGATTCAAAATGACTTGACACAAAGATTCCCTCCACCGATCCACATTTTTCCAACTTGTTCCCCCTTGTGTCCCATTGGCCTAACTTTGCTTTTCCAGGGTAAACAAATGAACCTTGGATCGTATAATCAGAATATACCTCACACAATCAGAGTAATGACTACAAACAACTTACAGCAATTAACAAGAAGACTAGGCATCTTTCGTTTTGCTGGACCACTATCAATAGCACAGCAGTAGGGGATCTGAGACCTATGTCTGGTTTATATAAATTGTGGATAGTATGGTAGAATTTGATTGGTTTTCCTGTCTTAATATGAAGAACAACAGAGCGACTGTAGCTAGAACAGGCAGTCACAATAATAATGCGTTCACACGATCAGTCCACAAAGCGACAGGCGAGCGAGTGCAGGTTCATTTCCTGTATAAGTTTGTGACAAGAGCTGAAACAAATGACGTTTAAGTAAATGGTAAATGGTAACGTACTTATTACTTGGTAAAGCAACATATCCAAATGATAAATTATGTAAATAATTACATTTCTTGGACAAATCCTATCCTTATGTCTACCCATCTTGACTCATGAATTAAACAATGTTCGGCACAAAAACGAAGCGTTTAGGGTTGCAAGGGCTCACACAACTTTACGCACCAGCTATCTTACCTCTTGTCTCTGCTACCACACATAAAAGACTGTCTCTCTGACCGAGAACTAAACAAATATGCCATATTTTCCCCTACATTCAACAAATCCCTGCACCTTTATTATGACTGGCTTGTAGTTTGTTCACAAACCATAGCAGCCACAGCAAAACTTGAGAAACAGCGAAGCGTTACTTTTTCCCTGCCTATATTCTGACAGATCCATTTTGTGGGATATCTGGGATATTTGTGGGATAACATGGTAGTGAATTTCCTTGCAACGTTTCTTCACTGACCCACATGTTAGGTGTATACTGCCACCTACCGCACAGATGCGCATTATACCTCCAAATTGTATTTCATGACCTATAATTAACATTTTCTTTCCTTTGCAGTTGCGAAAGGTGCAGGATGATGACGTTTCCCAAGCTGTAGAAGCCCATGTTCCAAAAGAACACAAATAGAGCAGCAGCCACACACCGGCCTCAATTAGGCCACCGGTCTAATTTGGGTAAACAGCATACACTATTGGTCAGAAGTTTAGACACGCCCATTCTTTATTTTTATTTTCTCCACATTTTAGAATAATAATAAAGTCATCAAAACTCTGGAGTAACACAAATGGAACTATGGGAATTACGTCGTGATAAAAAAAATCCAAAATAAATCAGAATAATTTAGTATTTCAGCATCTTCAAAGTAGACGCCCTTTTTTCCTAGAATTTCCAGAAATGTATTCTTGGTGTTTTCTCACCCGATTTCTTGAGGAATTTCCCTGAGATGCTTTTTAAACAGTATTAAAGGAGTTCCCACCTACGCTGGACTCTTATCGGCTGCTTTTCAAAATATTTCGCGCCGAGTCGTTCATTTTAAAAAAGATTTTTTTTTGTAAATAAAATGTTAGTTTTCTAATGAAAGAAACGAATATGTTGACACGATTATATTTTTATCTACAACACCGATTTCACACATTTAATCACACACCTTCAGATCAATAGGTTTTTAATATCATGAGAAACATTTCAGTCCAGTGTCCACAAACTTTTGACCGGTAGTGTATGTGTACCGTTAATCTGATATCTTTTCTACATTTGTAAAGAACTAGATAGAGAGAGAGAGGATACAGTAAACACTACAGCTTGAAGAAGTACATTAATGTCATTTTTTAAAAATTACACAGCATGAAGTATAAATTTTACATAACATCCTTCTTCTACCACAGGCTTATTTCTATTGCAGACCAATTATGTAGGTGTCACATGTATTTGTAAAGAATTGTGGTTATTAACTAGCTCACATAGACACAGAATCACATTTCTGAAGTGATAAGATCAAAAAGTATTCATGATACTTATTTTAGTTTCATTTAGTTTCAGGAACGGCAGAAGGCAGCACGTCGTCTGACCGCTGTAGCCCGAGGTTTCCTCACACGCCGACTTCTCCAGACCGAGAAAATGAAACACCTGAGCAAAACCATTCAGGTAGACGCACACACACACACATATATTTCATCTGGTGAAATACACCAGTTGCATCAGCTTTGCTTGTGTGTTTGTTTGTTCCGCAGGACTCCAGAGAGGTCATTGGTTTTTTCCAGGAGGATACACACCAGAGGAGAGCTTCCTTCACTATACAGGAACTCAAACTGCAGCACAGAGTCAGAGCACAGGTAACACACATGTACAGCTTGCCAGTTGTGTCAGAGCACTGAGCGAAAAAACAGGCGCAAATTGAAAATAATAAACTGAAAATAATGAGAGAAAGTTGAAGCTTGTGTTGGAACGATCTACGATCTGCAATATGCCAAGCTCCTCCTGAGTAGTTCCTGGTCCATAGAAATGTATGACTTTTAAAAAAAACAAACTATTTTTGTTTTTACATGCTATTATGTGTGTGTGTGTGTGTGTGTGTTTCTATAGCTGCATGCAGCCATGTGTGGTGTGCATGAGATCTTTTTTGTGTGGCCTGTGAGAGACAGAATAGCTTTACTGCAACAGGACCGAAAGCTGCACAGTGAGCCGAGGGTGAAAAAACAGGTACACACACACACACATATACAACAGGACAGAGAAAAAAGATGATATACTAAACACACATAGATACTATGAATAAAAAAAACTGATACATACAAGGCCAAGGATGCACTTGCATGTTTATGTCACAGGAAAAAGCTATGAGTGAACAGAACACACCCTGCCAGGCCTCTGTTACCCAGAATTCCTTGGACCACATGAGACAGAGGTGAACACACACACACACACATACACACACAATGTGTGTGTGTGTATTTGTGTGTATATATATATATATATATATATATATATATATATATATATATATATATATATATATATATGTATGTATATATATATACACACATACATACATACATACATATACACACACACACACACACACACATATATATATATATATATATATATATATACACACACACACAGCACAATTAAGTAACCTATACTATTGTGTCTTTTTTAAGCAAGGCTAATAGATTGAGCTACAAATACACTACTTTGTAAACACTACATTCACATTTCCTCTCCCTGTAGGGTTCTGCAGCCGACTCAAAGCCAGAATGCACCAATCTTTTCTCAGAAACGCAAACCAGCGTGAGTGTGCTCAATAACCAGTTAATCTTGAGTTTTAGGAATGATCGAATTCTTTGCGAAACAATCAACAGCTACAGTACAGTACAAGAGCCAGATGATGAACTGTATTTTGTTGAAAAGATAATGTGGCATATTATATGACCGTTTGCATATAGAAATGTGATACATGAAGAAGGAAGATTTTCTGAAGCAACAAATCGAATAGAGCTTTATAAGAATAGAAAATAATTCTAAGATTATAACTTGTTTCTTAGAACAAGAAGACATCTTTGGACATGGCTCAAACGAACTATTTACATATTTACAAAATGCTATAATTGCTATCAAGAATGCAGACAAAAAAGAAGCAGTGGTACTGTGTAGTCGGGAAATATTCTGAAGGAAATGGAATCGCTCAAATTTATTACTTGTAAATATAGCCAGGACGAGAGTTTAAAGCAAAAGAATAAAGACGTGTGTGGGTTGGACAAACAATGGTGTTCAGTGTTTAGTTGTTGGGAACAGTGGTGATCAGTGATTGGTCGCTGGGAAGAATAGTGATCAGTGATTGGTCATTGGGAAGAACAGAGATCAGTGATTGGTCGTTGGGAACAGTGGTGATCAGTGATTGATCATTGGGTAAATAGTGATCAGTGATTGGTCGTTGGGAAGAACAGAGATCAGTAATTGGTCGTTGGGAATAATGGTGATCAGTGATTGATCATTGGGTAAATAGTGATCAGTGATTGGTCGTTGGGAAGAACAGAGATCAGTGATTGGTTGTTGGGAATAATGGTGATCAGTGATGGATTATTGGGTAAATAGTGATCAGTGATTGGTCGTTGCGAAGAATAGAGATCAGTGATTGGAGGAAGCAGGAATTTTGTCTTTTACACCACCATAAACTAAGATGAATTAGGTCAGTCTTGGGTCCAGGTTCCAGTCTTGAAGCTTTTTGTAAATTAATACTTTGTTAATACTTAAAGTATACATATTAGATCAAATATTGAGATGCATGTTAAAACAAATACAGTTTTTTGACAAGTGCAGATTTAACACTTCCTTCCTCTTATCCCCTGCAGGAGAGTGACAAGGAGGAACGCAGGCAGCGTCAGATCTCCTCAGTCCCTGGGCTAAATGTCAGTGAACCAGTGTAACGCCACCTCAAGTGTTTAGTTCAAATCTATCAAAGAATAATGATAAACTGGACTGGGTGATTGAACTACATGAAATAAATACATTGTCCTCCTAGTTACCTTCAGTACCAAACTACCAGGTACTATACTGAATTAGACTACTGCATATATGTTCTTAAAGGTACAGGGTCTGCATGGTTATGATACTTATGAAGAGCCTAAGTAGATGATTTAGATTGTATATATTGGGACTGCAATCATTATATAAAGAAAAAGTACTTTAAACAATTTTCATCTGGTTGAGACTACATGATTATATACATATCTACATGTGATCTACATTGTTCTCACTCAGCACATTGTGGGTGATATCCAGTATGAGACGGAGAAGACTGACCTTTGGAAAAAAGTCCAGTATTCCAGTTGTTCATGAAGCCAAACGCACAAATCCTTAAAATGTTCAACAGGGTTTAGATTTAAGGACTGCAGGCCACTCAAACACTCAAAAACCCACTGACATGTTCCTGGAAGCGTCAAATAATGAAATACAATTCCCACTGATGATTGAGATGATTGAGGAAAAAAAAAAGCACTACTGGCTAAAGAGAGACAAAAATACAATCACAAAGTATTTAAAGTAGGATGTACAAAAAAGTACACATTTCCAAATGTTGAATACAATACTGCTTTAATCATTATGACATGAGAAATTTGTTTAGGAATTATAATACTGTGCTTTTATTTGTATTTGGTTAACACTGAAGGGTACTTAAAAGGTACCAATTTAAGTTTTTTTTTTAACACTAGTAAACAGGCATAATACACAGAAAAAAAATAAGTGCTTGCTGTAAATGTGCAATACAAAATAATACTGTATAGAACAACATCAAATAGAATAAAAATGATTACAACAATTTTGCATGATGAGCAAACCTTTGCTCGATAATGGCCTTTGTATTCCGTATATCCTTTTTTTTTTTCATTAACTAAATCACAGTCGGATAAACATATGTACCGTGCTCAAATGTTAAAGAAACAGTGCTACACCAGCAACGGCAACACCGTGTACTGCACTCGACCAAGTAAGCAGCAACATCATATAACCATATACGCAATACAGAAGTGCAAAACAACCATCAAACGTGTCTTTGGTCTGGAAGTTTTTAGAAAGTAGTGTGTGTGTGTGTGTGTGTGTGTGTGTGTGTGTGTCCTGATCCATGTTGTGCTTGTTTTTGAGGCTAAATAATCCTGCAAATGTGGATTCTTCATTGGACCTTGCATTGCATCTTTGGACCGCATACTGAGAGTTCGCATGAACAGCTACTGTACCAAATGCAAATTTAACACTTGGAATCAACTCCAGAACTTTTATCCCCTTAATGAGTAAACAGGCCACATTTAGCCATGAAACTGCTTATCAGTCAACTGTGCAATTACGTTTAAGCCTGTGAAAATAGAGGGACTTGAAAAAAAAAACAAAAAACAAACAAACAAAGAAACCTGTCATTCCTAAGCGGTTAATGCAATATTTTTGTTAAACCTCGTGAATTAAAGCTGAAATTCTTTCAATCACATCTTGATTGCTTCATTTCAAATCCATTGTGGTGGTGTACATAGGCAAATGACAAAATGGTCACTGTCCAAATACTTATGGACCTGACTGTATATGCAAGTCTGTTTTGAGATTATTGCAGAGGTTTTTGTTTTTTTGGACAGTTTGAGGTTTTTCACACCACTAAACTGAAATTTCCATTATGTAGCTACATTATCCTCGTAGGATGAGAGCAAAAATAATTAAAAAATAAAAATAAAGCACATTCTATATTTAGAGGCACTTCATGTCTTGGTTGATCAACACCGTCTGAGCTAACTGTAGCACATATTTAATTCTGTATTTCCTGCTGAATGACCTGAACGCAGTGCAGATACGGGGTTTACGTGGAGGCGGTGCTCAGAGGCAGATGTTGATCTGTTTGGCGAGTTCACGCTCCAGATCTGAAATTAGGTTATCAAAGTCTTTCAGACTAAGTCTGCATGTAAACGGCGCGTCAAAGTCCAGCGCAAAATCGTCCGTGTACGCCCAGTCCTTCTTCTTCTCCTCGTCGCTCTCGCTGCCTGCCACCTCGTCGTAATCTGCGTCGTCGTTGCTCAGGAAGTCCCGCCCACACACGCTCCAGTCACCAGCGTAGCGATTACAGGGTGGGCTTTCCAGACGGCCACGCCCCCTGCGCGACACCACTGCCACGTCCTGTGGTAAAGGCAGCTCCACGCGTAACGCCGAGCGCTGAGGACAACGCTGCAGGGAATTATGGGAGGGACGAGAAGGAGCCTCTTCATCCTCTGAACGGTAGGGTGATCGATCGGTCACGCTTCCTGTTGGAACTGTAGTAGAATTCTTTTGTTAAAAGGAGGAAAGCATTTACAATAATCACAACAATGAGAAGATAATGAAAGACTGAAATGAAAGAATACAAACAAACAGCTGGAAAGTATTTACTATTATGACTGGTACAGATAAAATGTGTATAATCGCATTAGCACTCGCACGCGCACACACACACACACACACACACACACACACACACACACACAGAGACTGAACATATTTTGCGCTTGATCTGCTGTACAAATTCCCCACAGCTGGAAAGAGAAGCTCAAAGTCCAGCTGTGTGTACGACACATGATGCATGAGGCAGGATTAAAAATGGCAGCCATTACTGCTGACAGGCATGAAGTGTTTAAGGAATGCTTTACCAATTAACACTCATGTTGGTGAGAGGGTCTGAAAGCAGGCCACCAATAAATAAGCAGTTTTGTGTGTGTGTGTGTGTGTGTATGTTATTAAAATGTAGGCGAACTGTCAGTGTGTAATTTAGGAACATGCGGTGAAAGACGTGAAGTGAAAGAAGATGTGAAGCTCTCACTCACTCGGCCAGAGCTGCAGCAGATAGTGCAGAGCCTCGATGTGCCGCTTGAAGTCCACAGCGCTGGCCATCTCCATACTCTGCTGTGGGAAGCTTCTTCCTCCCAGGCTGCTTCCAGGTCCTGCTGGGGCTGATGGGAAAGTGCCAGGCCCCGCCCCTTTCCACGAGTCCTGCATCGGAGTGAGCAGAACAGGGCTGAAACACACAGCAAGGTTCTGGCATGTCATCAGATTACAGTCGCTGAAGGAAGCCACCAGACTCAGGTGATCCAACAGGAGGGACAGTGTGGCCTGGAGGGAGTGCGAACACACACACACACACGCACGTGCACACACACACACACACACACACACACATACACACAGTTATTTCATCAAGCATGTGAGAACAAACGTACATTCTGTCAATGCTGTGCCAGTTCCCTAAATTGACGAGTACGTACAGGTGTATTGTCATTAAAAACACACACACTCATGTGCGCAAGGGAGTGCGGGGACACACACACACACACACACAGACACTTAACTCAGACTCACACACTCACACACACTCATACACACACACGCTCTCACACAATTAACACAGACACACACACACTCACACACACAATTAACTCAGACACACACAGATTGACAGACAGACAGACAGGCAGGCAGACAGACAGGCAGACAGACAGGCAGACAGGCAGTACCCTCTCTGGTTCAGGCAGACACTGCAGCAGGGCGACAGTGTTGTATGATCTGTGTGTGTCGACATTCCTGCACGCCGGTCTCACACACATGGCCTCCAGCACCACCTCATACAGAGTCCATGTGATGAGCGCCGATGGAAGCTCACGCAGATAATCCTTCAGAATGCCTGCAGACACAGCACTCTGACACTTCACACTGAGGAACTTCAGCTGTGGGTATTCGTGTGTATTCGTGTGTGTGTGTGTGTGTATACGTGTGTGTGTGTTTGAACTCACAACTATCTCACTGGAGGGAAACCTAAGCTTGCAGCACAAATATCAGGCCTTTAACAGTTCTATTTTTGGATCGGATTTTGCTTGATCAGCTCTTGGATTTTGACGCTGCATCAGTGGTGAGTTGTTTTGCATAAAGACATCTGCCAAATGAAGACAAGAACATGTCAATTAAAAATGTTTAAAAAAATGTAAGAAGTACTTAGTGCTTAGAAATGACAGCAGTGGGCAGAACAAACATGTGCATGAATTGTGAAATGATCTTAATCTTATTAACTGTAATTATCTTAATACATTATTAACCGTAATTGTCTTATTCAGGATTCGGTTTTATCATGCTCCTTTATTCCACTCGTTTGGGGCATCCTCGATAATCATATTAGATCAGAAAATTCCAACTAGTAATTTTTAGTGTAAAGGAATGGTATTTACAAGACACCAACTGATAATTATCATAAAGTCCAACATGACGTAAAGGCACCGTTAAGGCCCTCAGCATACCTCATGCGAAGACGATGTTCGGATGCCTTCCACGAACAACACGACGTAACTGCAGCGCAAGTGATCGACGTGAGGAAGCTTCTCTCACTTTGCAGAAGAACACGTTACGTGACGAACACTTGCATGACTGGAGCATTCATACAAAATGGCCTGTATTCTTACAAAACGGGAAGTGGTGGCTTGGCGGTTAAGGCAGTGGGTTACTGATCGGAAGGTCGGGGGTTCAAGCCCCAGCACTGCCCCTTAACCCTCTTTGCTCCAGGGTCGTTGCATCATGGCTGACCCTGTGCTCTGACCCCAACTTCCTGACATGCTGGGGTATGCGAAGAAAAGAATTTCGCTGTGCTGTAATGTATATGTGATTAATAAAGACTCATTATTATAACTCTACATTAAGAATGCTGAGGCCTTTACTCTTAACACTGCCCATGCTCAGTAAACATTAAATATTATATTAAATCATAATAACTAATTAAATAAGCAAATAAATGATTGGATGAATGAATATGTAGCTAAGAATAAAATATGCACTCACAAATCCTCACCTTTAAACAGAGGGGGAATTGCAACTGCGCCGAGGCAGCATACCCGGTTGCGTGTTTGACCACTGGGGCCTGTGGATCCGTCCACAGCGTTAGGACTTGGTGTGAGAACGATTAGCTTTAGCATCCGCGCTCGCTCCAGCTCCAGGTTGAAGGTGTGGTTTAGCGGAAGTGACGTCTCCTGGCAGGTGAGCAAAGAGGTGCGGGCTCGCGTCACTCCGTCCACCTGGATGGCACAGAAGACGTCTTTCGCTGTGCGAGATCGCACGAGTTCAGAGACACCGAGCAGATGCACTGTGAGGAGGCCTGACACTCTCTGGGCGGACCTCGGCTGCTCTGCTAGCGAGTAGTGCCGGAAAGACCCGACTGCATCCTGCCACCCGCGGTGTGGAGGAGCCTGTGGTGACTCCTGTGCCTCTTGACCTGATCCGTGAGACCCCTCAGTCAAACCCTGACTCGAATCCTGTTTGGGCAGGAGCTCAGGGGAGTCGCCGTCGCTAAGATAACCGCCTTTGCTAGCAGAACGCATGCGTGATGATCGGCGCCTCGGTCTTGCGGGAGCACTGGTGTCCAGATGGTACCTGCTGATGACATTGTTCGAGGATTCTTTACGTGCGTTGGGTGGTGAGGCCTCGTAGGCGCCCTCTGGTGCATCCCTGCCACCACCTTGTCCTTGAACGTTCCTCTGGTTACGTGACGAGCGCAGACTGAGCTTACGCCGCAGTTCTGGGAGCTTGCGCATCTTCATAGAGAGACGTCGTACTGTGCCGGGGGATTTAATCTTCTCCATCATGCTGCTGCTGGTGGTGGTGATTACTCCTGAGCTTTTCGTTTGTGCTACAGGACTTCCAGAGGAGCCTGCTGAACCGCTAGCAGCCCCAATAGCACCTTCACCAATACTACTAGCACCTCCGCTGCTGCCACCCAGATAATGAGCATCAGGGTGACAAGATTGCTGAAGAACATCTGTGAAAAAATAAACCGAGAGAACATTAAAAATGTTTGCTTAGAAAATATTACACATGCTCCAAAGGGACTATTAACTCTAAACTAACTACAAGCAGGTAAAAATAATGCTGAAATATCCAGAATGTGCGCTTTGGAGTTTCTTGGTAAGTTTACATAGTTTGAAGAAATGTTATTAACTCAGTACTTCCTAGCAATTCCACTGTCTTTACTCATCTAATGTGAAAAAGCTAAACCACATTAATTACAGGATTATTTCAGTACGCTACAAGATTGTTTCTCACAGAAGCTGTTTATAGAAACAGAGAAATGTCTTTCTGTGTCTTTACATGAAATAATCACTTCAGTCATCAGATCGCCACCCAATTGAGAAGAACAGGGTTCATCACTCCAGTACAGCTCCAGAGATGTCTAGAATCAGTGCCATGATGGATTAAAGCTGTTCTAGTGGCTGAAAGTGACCCAAACCTTAGAAACTTTATGTTGTTTTTTAGGAATAAACAGGAATAAAAAATGTTTTTCATTTTAGACTCACATAACTAAACCTTCAGCCTTCAGTTGATTCATTGAAATGAATTTGAATTTCATAGCAGAACTCAGACAGGGCTACAGTGAGGAACATCTCCCACAGACTATTAAAAGGCATGGAATGCAAATTATTTCCTGTTACGCTGCGCACAGTGACTATTAACACTGATTGTGAAACCCTGAGAAAAAAAAATCTATAAAATTAACAGAAGCCCACAGGGTTTCCCATAACTACACATAAACTGGGTGACATCACGATGAAACTATACATGGTATATGTTCATAAATATTTTAAAGAACGACTTGAACCAATGGAGCTGAAATCCACCGATTTCAATACAATCTCTCTGATGTTCTTGCACTGCGCTCTTTCCACGGTTTACAGCTCACACTTTCGGTCTTCACTGGACTCCGGCTGATTTCTCACCTCTCCGCTCCTCTGGTGCTCCCTCTGTCTCTCTCCTTCTCCATGGATCTTCGAGTACATCCTTCTCCCTCTCCTTCAGCTTCAGCATCCCTCCGCTCGCCCGAGTGTCCTCTTCCTCTGGGATCGGGTTGTACCAATGTTGCTCTCGCTTTCAGTCACGCGCCTTCGCTCTTTGAAGCAGGCTGTGTAGGCCTCATCCGGAGCCTGGGTCTTTCCTGATGACAGCACCCAAGCTCGGCTACTCCTCACCAGGTGTTGAAGGTACACTCCCTGACCGGAGAGCTTACCCATGCCTAAGGAGGTGCAGTACTGTGTGTGACCAATGAATAACCTGCATCTCTAGCTCCACTCATATGTTTCTGTTCGGTATACCTGATAAAAAAAGGTAAGCAAATTCGTGTCTCACTTAGTAATGAAAATAAGGACAAAATGTAGGACCACATATTTGTTGCTGCGTGAATTGGTAAAATGTTACAAGGCTACAGCCATGTGTGTGTGTGTGTGTGCGTGTGTGTGTGTGTGTTTCAGCTTTGTGCTGGTGACAGGGGTTCCAGTGTTAGAGGCAGCCCCCCCTCTGCTCTCATTGTGAGCATATAAAGACGACTTGGAGATCTGGACCCTGGAAGAACCCTGAATCTTCTGAGAGTAAGTGCCAGAACCACACGGATCTCCGCCATGGCAAAGTTCTGACCGATACAATTCCTGCAACACAGGACACACTGCAGGTCAGCTGTGCACGAGTGTGTGTGAAGCTGTACGATTAAGAAGAAGGAATCTCACCTTGGTCCAGCGGAAAATGGAACAAAAGCATATGGGGAGCGTCGTTTCTGGTTGTCTAGGTCAAATCGCATGGGGTCATACACCTGCAAGAGACAATGTTAATGCCCTTTAACTGAAACAGACCCGGTAAAGGAGGCCAGACCCGGTAAAGGAGGCATGGCCTCTTTGAATGTTAGTTCCATTGCGGGAGGTGTGGCCTCTGTGCCTGTCAGTCCTGAGGTAAGAGATATCACCTCTCTACCTGTTAGTATCAATGAAAGATGCGTGGCTTTTATGCCTGTCAGTGTGAGTGAAGGAGGCGTGGCATCTGTGTCAGTCAGTTTCAGTAAAGCAGGTGTGTCTTCTATGCGTGTCTTGAAACAGTTCAATCATATCTTGAATTGGTGGAAGCTATAAATATGTAAATCATACATCAGAACTTTGATCATATATTGAGATGAACCTCATCTAGTCTCGCAGTGAGACGTGACCTAATCCTGAAAGGATTATAACCTTGACCTTTTCATGGGATTAATAAATAATACATCTGAATGCACTTTATGAAACAATGAAAAACCCAAAAGATTAGCGACATAGCATTATAAGAGAACTCTACATATCAAACAGAAGTTCTCTCTGTTGTCTTAATACGAAAATGAATGGCTCACCTCTGGATTAGGCCACACATCTGGATTATGATGGGTGCCATAAACACTGATCAGACAGATAGCTCCTGTGAACAATAAAACATGTGCTTAGCTGCATTGCAAATCAGAGTGCTCCCTTAATAAATACTGAGTTCACATAAAAGCTTGAAGTAAAGACAAGAACCACTGAATCGCTAAAATACAGCACCACCCTTATAGACACACAACGGCCATTTGAGTGTTGATAGCTCCCCCTTGTGGTGAATATGATGTAAACATGAGGGAGTGAATGGAGCTGCGTATGACAGTGTTTCTCAAGTAATAAAATGCAATAAAATCACAGGTCAAAGTTAAGCATATGCTGGTGTAGCAGCTAGATTTGCTTTTATTTCCTCATTTATAAGTCGCTTTGGATAAAAGCGTCTGCTAAATGAATAAATGTAAATGTCCTAACAAGCTTTAATCAGGAAGTTATTTTGGATGAATATGAGGCATGAAATGTTGATTTATTCTAAGATTTTACACACATAACAGCTAGGAATAATGGACAGAGTGAAGATGAGGTCAACCGGATGTGTTCCCGAGATCTACTCTTGTTATGAAGATTACAAAGTTAATTAATAAGTGATTAATTAGATTAATAAGTGATTAATTACACCGATTTCACACATTTAATCATACTGTAGCCCAGGCTTAATAATGAGAAACACTATTTAGCTGTCTAACCAAGTCACAAAAGGGTTAACTTTGATTTTCTTGTTATCTTTGATGTATTTGTAAGTGAGCAAATGGGTGAACTCTATGAGGCAGCGAGCTGACCAATCAGCTGCCAGCTAGGCTCTGTTACAGTTACACCTGTAGGTTAGTGTCTCTGCACGTTCTTTTGGCGCTTGCACCTGAGCATGGGAGGCGGCGTTATCCACTTGGTAAGACGAAAAACGACATGTGGTGAATTAAACAAGTTCTGTACTCATTATTGCTTATACTGACTATACCTTGTTGTAATATAGAGAGTAAAAGAGAGCTGTGCCTGAATCCACTGTTGTCACGGAGCTAAAGGCAGTGAATTCTGCTAAAATGCTGAGTTGTTTACCTGGCTTCTGAGTTTGCTAGCATCCATGTTAACAGGCCTCAGGTTTTTGATGCCCATTGGTATTTAATTTAGCCTGCTGAGTTTACTATGAGTTCGCTAGCATTTATGCTAATTGGCGCTAATTGGTAAGCAAGGCAAAGGTGCTAATGGTGGAAAGCTAATGTGAGCCTGCTGTAAATCAATTCAAATGCTAATATGGTAATTAGCCACAACAGGCTAGCGGACTGCTGTTTAATGCCTTTGAAAACAACTAATGATTTTGTTGTGGGTTATAAAAAGAAATGTTATTTTTCCCTACTGTTGCTAAATGGTCAGTTTATTAAATAATGATGTTTAAAAGTTGTGGATTTAATTGTGTTTACTGGAGGTTAAAAGGTACAATTTTTAGTGCATTCTTTCCACTGTTACCGGTGCAGAGGGGGATAAATAAGCACGCGGACACCTTAATGCCTCTAAATTAAAGTAATACAAGTTAATCGATGTTTACATGCAATTCATGCAGTTTTATTCTTCATACTGCTAACGTTACTAAGGTTTCATACAAGTTGAGTTAGAAATGTGTGTTTTTATGAAGGATGTAATTTGTGATGTAAATGTACTTTGGATACTGGAGAGAAATTCATATAGTTTTGATACCTGAAAAGAAACATAAGAGCTGTTGTACAACGAGAGAGAGATTTTGACATTGCATTATAGGTGTACTGAAGTATTATCTCATCACATTTTATTTTATAGTAGCCTGTAGCAGTCATTTATTCACTGAATGGTAATTGAGAGAAATGATCTGGCCTTATTTATAGGTCAGGTTTTGGTAAAGAGTTGGAAACATCATGCGGAGATCCTTTCCACGGAATGATACAGATCCCCACGTTCCAGGCGTTCTTCCAGAGATTCATAGATTCCCAGTCCGGGTGGCTGGGTGGCGAGCCAAACGTGTTTGTGACTCTGACTTTAGACGGATTGCCAGGATCATCATCTTCATCTTCATGGTGGTAGGACAAACACTAACACGAACTAAAAAGGGCCCAACGTTGGTAACTGAACTCTTGTCAACAAAGGCAAGTGAAACTGAGGACGAACTGAGCTCAAGGGAATTTAAAAGGGGATTTATTTACGTGCGCACTTTATTATTTTAGTTTGTTATTTTTTCATAACTGTTTTTGTATATGTATATGTATTGTGAGGAATTAGCCCGGGGAAGGGCGGCGTACAGACCCACAGGAGGCAGAAGAACGTTCACAAACGGTGGTTTATTGGTGCAAGGGTGAAGTGAGTGGGTTGTGAGGGGATGAGTGCGGGGCTTGTGGAGGCGTGACTGCCGGTGTAGCCTACTCGTGGCGGAGGCGGGATTCCCGAGACGGGGGCGAGGGTTTTCCCGGGCCGGCGTCCTCCGTAGGTGGGACTCTCACCACCCGGCGGTCTCGTCCGCGCTTGCACGGAGTCCGTCTTGTCGCTACGGTATTCTCCTCTCTCGTACGGCCAGAAGCGCGCCCTTTTATCCTCCTCCGCCGTCGCCTGAGTGGTGGAATTTCTCCGTTGGGTCCGCCAATCGCTGGCCGGTGTCGCGGCGGTCCTTCCGGCTGGCGGAATGTTCGGCACGAAGCTGCCCACGTCGTGCCGGTGCGGCAGTTGGAGAAGGAGCGATTTCCTTCTTGTGTGCGCCGGCTCTCTGCCCGTCGCGACAGTATGTACCAGCCCTGTGTATTTAATACACTTTATGCAAACTGTCATTCTGGTGTGGTATTCTTTTTATTGACCTTCAATTCTCAGGCTCTTAACAATTTAGCATCTTCTGATTCTGGTCCAAATTCATATTACTGATAACCTCTAAGACTACTTTAGACTACTACACCTATGTACATTCTTACTACCTCGTAATAAGGGTTACATACTCCTCTCCAGGTGTTGAAGGTACACTCCCTGACCGGAGAGCTTACCCATGCCTAAGGAGGTGCAGTATTCCGTGACTGGAGGCGTTACTAACTCTGAAAGACCTGTCTCGGCCAGGTCAGCACCGTCGGCCATGTGAGCCTCCCGGCTAGCTCTGGCGTATGTTCTGTCTTTATGCAGATCTTTCCATTTCCAGTCAGACCCATTCTCCCTGGGAGAGGACTGTTTGGAAGCCTGGGCCTTGTCTGAGCAGCTTTCACGTTCTTGAGACACCGAGCTCAGGTTTGAGAGCTGCTCCACATCTCGAGAGATGGAATTGAGTTTGGCCCAGTTCTGTTTTTTGGACACGGTGCTTTGCGTGTGTCTGGTGAAATCCTCTTCGATCTCGGTCACCGAGGATGATGAAGAGCTGTGGACAAGCGCTGTCTTCCTCTGTCCATCTGAGAGAGAGGAAGCAGACAGTCTATTAGACCATCTATTAGACGTTATTTGGCACTCAGGGTATTTAGTTTGAGCGGAGTGAATAACCGCATAAAGAATAGATCGGCGCAAAGCCGGAGCCACCAAACCGAGAGGGATTTCGTTTAATGGCTAATCCACGTGGTGCCTGAGACCACGTTAACCTTTACATAATTTCACTGGAAAGCATGAAAAACCAAAGCACAAAAGGGACAGGGAATGGGAAAGAGGGGAAGAAGATCAAACATGCTCATGAAGATGGCAGAAGTTACTTTTACTCTCCTTCTGCTTAATTCCCCTTCTCTCTCTCTCTCTCTCTCTCTCTCTCTCTCTCTCTCTCCCCCCCCCCTCCCCCCCCATCCTCTTCTCTCTCACATCCTGCACATCTGGAAGCTATCTTTCTTTCAGCTTAACAGATCACCACGATACAGAGAATATCGTATTCAGCTCCCTGATCTACGATAAAAGTTCTGAGTGAACATGTCTCTCAGCTGAGTGTGTGTAATGACACTGTTTATCCGAGTTGACAAAAGTGATAAAAAATGGATCTACACCTAACACATTAAACTGCTTCCACTGAAACACAACAGGTTGCCATTTGAGCAGGTTCCCCCATAAGATATATATATATATATATATATATATATATAATATAACTACGCAGGTGTACAATTACTGATGTAGCCCATCTGTTGCACTACAGTTTGTCATCCCACCTCTCAATCATCAACAGAAAAGGACCACTGCTCACCAGATATTAGCTGGATGATGGATGATCCCAGCACACGACAGCTAGCAGCTGGAGAGAGGAACGTTAACACGTGCTTCCTCTAAAACAACTAAAGCCAACGATCACATCATTTCAAATGGCTCCTCATGCCATCTCACAAAACAGCTGAACACACTTCTTTCTATAGATACACGAGCTCACGGATGCACACGATTGGTTCGTGTCGCTCTGATTGACAGGAAGACAGTAACATCATCCCTTCCACCCAGACAGCACGGCCAATTTTGTTCTTTTGGACTCCTGGCCACGAATGGAATTCATGGCATGAATAGGGCAATAGGGCACTAGGCTTTGTCACTACTCTTAAACAATATACAGAGCAATTGTTCAGGCACCGCTATTTCAAAATTTTTTTTCAAAGCTCAATCTCTTCTGAGGTCAGTTAATCTTTCAGCATATAAAGCATTTCTCTTGCTTTTTCGTTTATTTTTGTTTTCGGTCGAATAACCACTGCACTGCTATATTAGAGTGCTTATTGCTTGAGTGGGTGAGCTGATAAAGTGTATTACTGGTTAAAAAAAAATAAAGAAATTAAAAAGGTCAAGTAATACACGCAGGCCGATATTTAACCCGGCCCATCACTGGTTCACCGGTTAATTAAAGTTCCCATTAACGTCATCACAACACGCATTCAGCCAAAGCCCTGTTCGCTTCACATGCGTTGAACATGACTACAGCTATCTCATTTACCAACAAACATCACCGGGTCAGACCATGCAAAACAATCTCGTGCGATTGCAATTTCACCAATTAAAGCAGTTTTCCACAAAAAATAAATGATAAATTCCATCACAAATTTTGAAAAAAGCCACAGCAAAAGCAATCATTTTTTGGCTACAACAAAAAAACTCCTGTACAGACTTAGTCAGTACGTTTACATGGACAACAATGATCCGATATCAATCTGATTAAGACAATACTCACCGCATTTTGCGACAGGACACGTACACACACGGCAGCGCTCAACCGTTTGACGGCAAACAAGAGAATATGTATCCGCCGTCGTCTTTTAGCACGTATAGCATGACAAACAATTAACTGCACTTGAAGCTTTTGTAAGATTACAAATAAAACACCCAAAACTGTATACGGTACCATGACGAAGTGAAATGTTTTATTTCTTGTGCCTCTCACTCATTACTGGATCCACGTCTCTCGTTACAGCTCTCTGCTCCTACATGCAATATGCCGATAACAGAAGAATAGGAGAAACAGGTGAATGAGCTGAATTCAGTGGAATCCATTAAGCTTAACATTTAGAAAAGTTTAGAAAAGATTTTACACTATGTTAAACACAGTATTAGTTTGCTGTACGCAAAAAAAAAAAAAAGACACCTGTGGAATATTATTCTTACTAAGAGAATCATCCCGTGACCCTGAAAAGGATAAGCGGTATAGAGGATGGATGGATGGATGGAGAGAATCATTCTTAGCCTTCAGTAATCATCAAAACATGCAGAATACTTATGACTATTGTACAACTCAAACAAACAAAGGATGTAGGTTAAGATGGACAGAAGGACATTTGTCCTGTCTGTGTCAGCTGTGTTGTGTGCCACCACTGTAATAAATTAACCTCGTGCTGAAGTTTGTCTTTGACTTTTAAAATATAATTTATTCTACAATTAAAAACCCTTAATATACAGAAGACATTGTTTTAACGACCCATTACCATTTGAAAAAGAGATTCTCGCCTACTATAAAAGTCACCCCTTTGTTTACACACCATTTCTTCTCAAACATCGGAAGATTACCATTCATTTGGTAAAATTCATACTCTAATCTAATCCTAGACTCAACCAAGGCCTTAAATAATTTAACCATGTTGACTTCTTTTCCTTCTGATCCCATTTTGTAAGCCTTCCAAATGGCTAATTTTGCTTGACCAACCAAAAAATCTGAATAGGTACAGATTTCCTGCCTGTCGCAAGAATATCTACACCCATAGATAAACACTGTTTTCGAGAAAATTATCCCTAAACTACAAAACATTTTATTCAATAGATTAGAGAGCGGAGATAATTTACAACAATCACTAAAGACATGAAATACGGTGTCGAGTTCATTACACAAAGTGCACAGTGGGGAGGATGCATATTTACATTTAACCAAAAACACTTTTGTTTATAATGCACAATGTAAAATCCGCCACTGTAAATCACCAGACCTTTTTGGTAGAGGGTTTTTATACAATAACCGCCATGAAGGTACTTTATTTCCCGACGTCAAGAAATCCTCGTCAAGAGTCCTCCATTTTGTATCCCTCCTCCCTCTTAGATGTCCGACAAAGTAGGACTTTACACAGGAAATATATGCATTTTGTTTGTTCACCATAGAAAACGGAAGACTTTGCAAGCCTTTAAAAGATAACATGTTTACATTGTCTCCATTGTTATTTTGAACTACCTGTGTACAGTTATGTACACTTCTGGAAAAGATGTTTTCAAATTCTTTAATATGTTCCCGACTATTCTCTCTGATCTACCTGCAGTCTTTCTAGTTAGATTCTGTACTGAAAAACACTCTCTATTTGTCAAGTCAAACAGGTTTCCAACTTTAGTTATCCCAGCTAAAACAAAGTTAGAAATTTCGGTGTTGGACATAGTGCATTTTTAAGAAAACCAAGGATTGTACATCAAAGTACAAAGTTCATCAAAACCAAAATGTTGTTTCCACTTTGACTTAAAGTAATCCCAAGCTTCAAGAACTGATCCATAAAACCTTATCTTAAACATGTCTTTTACCACATTTCCTGAAATCAGAAACATTTGTTTATCAAAATCCATCTTGTTTATTCAACCGTAGAATGGCAAGGCCAAAGCTAATCCATGGTACAGAGTCCGACGAGTAAAGCAGTTTTTGGGCGGTTTGTAACCTCATGGATTTCACCTTAGAGGCTAAATGAATTAATCCTTGACCGCCCTCGATTGCAGGGAGACACAGTATCCCCGGGGGAAGCCAATAATGACCACCCCAAAAGAAGTCTACAAAAGCTTTTTGAAGTTGTGACAAAAGCTCTTTCGGAGGGTCCAACACTGTTAGACGATGCCACAGCATTGAGGCGGCTAGATTGTTCACTACTAACACCCTGCCTCGGTAGGAAAGCTGGGCTTCAATCCACTTCCATCTCTGGAGCTTGCCTGTCACTTTTTCTACAAGTCCTTCCCAATTCTTTTTCATGTGCTGTTCAGTCCCAAAAAACAGTCCCAGTATCTTAACCCCCTCTTTATTCCAAGGGCGCTAATGTGGAAGCTGAAGTGGATTTTGGTTTGACCAATGGCCTAATAACAAAGTGTCAGTTTTTTCCCAATTGATCCGTGCGGAAGAAGCACTCTGAAAGACGTTGAGGCATGAGGTTAGATGTTTAACATCACCTTCAGATCTAATGATCCCCGTGATGTCATCTGCATACGCTGTTAGTTTCACCGTTGGTGTGTTTGAAAGGTGAGATGTTGGAACTGTAAATCCTTGCAGCTTCTCTCTCAGCATCCTCAACATTGGCTCAATGGAAATCGTGTACAAGAGACCAGATAAACTACAACCTTGTCTTACTCCTCTATCTACAGAAAAAGGTCTGGTCAAAATTCCATTTATTTTCAGCATACTATAGACATCTTTATAAAGAAGCCTTATCCATGAAGTAAACTGTTTCCCAAAGCCAAAGCTTTCAAGTAGTTTGAACAGGTATTCATGGTCAACTTTATCAAAGGCTTTTTCTTGGTCCAAACACACAAGACCAAGATCTAATTTATGCAGTTTCGTTAAGTACACCAAGTCCCGCACAAAAAAAAGATTGTCAAATATAGATCGCTTGGGTACACAGTAGGACTGATCTTCATGGATGATGGATGCTATAGATTTTTTAAGACGATTTGTCAGAGTTTTAGATAATATTTTATAGTCAGTTCCTAAAAGAGAGACCGGTCGCCAGTTCTTCAATAAACCAAGATCTCCTTTCTTGGGTAAAAGAGTCACTACAGCTCTTCTACAACTGAGGGGTGGGATTTTTGATTCAAAGCTTTCAAGAAACACCGCATACAAATCCTGTCCAATAGGGGACCAGAAGGCTTTATAAAATTCAGAAGTCAAACCATCCAATCCTGGTGATTTTCCTGAGGATTGCTGCTGGACAGCTTCCGTTAACTCTTGAAAGGACAGAGGATTCTCCAGCTCAGCTTTATCTTCTTTTCCAAGATGCGGCAGTCCATCTGGAAGCTGATTAATTGCTCCAAGGTCACAGGTTCTACAGTATATAATTCTTCATAAAAAGATAGAGTTTGTGAAAAAATTTCTTTCTTTTCCGTTATTTCTTTCCCATTTAACAATAATAATATTATTACAAAGATAATTCATTTTCTTTTTTCTCTTATGTTCTTTTCCAATGAAAAAAAGAAAGTTGTTGAGGAATCCATGCTGTTTAACTGAAGATATCTTCCGGGTATGGATGTACTACGACTTCTTTCTTCATACAAATTTTTCAAAATCATGATGTACTCTTCAAGCATTTTTGCAGTTTCCGTCTCTTCACCGTCACTGATGGAGCTGCTTAGCTTCAGAATCTGCTGTTCTAAAAACTTGACCTTTTCTTTTAGTTCAGTCAGGTGACTCATTGTGTATTGTTGGCACAAGAGCCTGATCTGTACTTTTCCAATATCCCACCACTGGCTTAAAGTATTATACTGTGATTTTCCCTCTCTCCACTCTCCCCAAAATTGAGTGACTAATTGTACGAAAAATTTATCTTGCAATAATCTATTATTAAAATGCCAAATCTTATAATAAGAGTTACTCTGTGTTATAGTCATAGTTACTGCAATATAGCGATGATCCGAAAATGGTATTGGCGAAATATTACTATTGGAAAATCTTCCTCTGTTGTTCATCTGAACATAAAATCTATCGACTCGTGCACCAGAAACTGTATTAGAATTAATTTTCACCCACGTATATTGTTTACTGCTAGGGAAAGCTTCTCTCCATACATCTACAAGACCATGATACTGAACAACGGTTTTGAGAGTCTCAGACGAATTTGGATGAGGTTCAACATGATTCCGATCCATAGTGTAATCGAGGGTACAATTAAAATCACCAGCTAAAATTATTATTCTATTCTGCGAAACTTTTGAAATAACGTCTTTTAATTTTTTTAAAAAAGAAGCTCTTTCTACCCCATCATTTGGAGCATAAATATTAATAAGAGAGAGCAGTAACTCATAAAGTGTAAATTCTATAATTTGCATTCTGCCAGGTATAATTTCTTCAGCTCTACTGTCTTGAATTTGTAAATCCGCTGAAATAATAACTGCTACTCCGGCACTCACGTTTGAACCATGGCTAAGAAAGGCTTTACCCTTCCACTCACTTAGCCATTGCACTTGATTGTCCATATCTGTGTGTGTTTCTTGCAGAAAAACTACACTTGATTTTTTCCAACTAAAAAAAATCTAACAAAGCAAATCATTTTTCAGCACCACGACATCCATTAACGTTCAAAGGTCCAAAGTTTAAGGATGCCATGATGCTGACTACTGAATAAATGACGAATGACATCGCAACACAGGTCCCATTATCTTTTCTCTTCATTACAACACAATATTCAAACATTCTTCACCTTACGGTTAATCATGACTTTTGCCTTTGTTATTATTTTCCTGAGGCGATAACGCTTCTGTATGCTAAGTTCTTCGTCAGTTGCTTTGTTCATTGCAGTTTTACACGACACCAAAAAGCGCTTTAAATCAGGGAAAAAGGTCTCAGTTTGTGGTTTCCGAGCTCCTTTAGTTTCATCTAGAAAGTCATTAATTTGCTTTATTGTGTACAGTCTAGTGCTGAGAGACTCTGTTCTTTCAGCATCATCCACATCAGAAAAACTCTCTATGCTCTCTAGATCAACATCTCAGAGTCATTTTCAGAATGAGCATACTCTGAACTCATGGTGCACATCTGAGTACAGCTATCTTCAGCTGCTTCACTTTCACCATCTGCTTTATTACTTTCAATTTGTGTCTGTTCTTTTCCTGATGGTTTATCATGTTCGTTTACTGTCAGAGTCGATGTTTCTCCACTACTTGCCTGACTTACACCCTCCTCATTATCATGATTTTCTACATCTCCTGCATCGGTATTTCCTTTAGGTGCTGTTTTAACATCTGGAACGAGATGGTTATTTTGTCCGACATGTCGCTCAGTTGTTTGCAGATTAGACGGTTTGTCTGTTTGTTTTTTGGGCATGTTTGTCTGACGTGGCCTAGTTCTCCGCACAAAAAACACCGCATATGATCCGAACTAATAAAGATTGTATAATATTTGCCTTCATTAGTTAGCTTTACAGCCAAATTGAGCGGATCTTGTTGTTGATTCAGTATCATGTACGTATATCGCCGAAACGACATAACGTGCTTGATATCCGGATTTTTCAGACCGAGTGGAATCATTTTTATAGGCGCTGTTAATTTACCATATCTTTCAAGAACACCTTGAATGGTTTCATTCTTGATGAATGGAGGAACGTTTGATAGCACTATTTTCTTTGATGGACTCGATAACGGCAGTATTAACACAAACGTGTCGTTAATTGTGAGTCCGGATTTAACCAGGTCATCTACCATCTGAACTTCGGCGAGAAAAACAATAACAGCTTTATTCATCCTAGAAGCTGACTTGATATTTGACCCACCGACCGAAGCATGAGAAATCTCCGCTTGACCCCATTTGTCAAAGTTTTCCGACCGAAGTCGGCGCTCAAAGAAGTTTTATGTCTAAGATTAATATTTTTTCCGTGAATCTTAAAAAAGAATGAAGAAATTGATTTAAAGTAAACAAACTCTCAAAAGCGTGCTCGTAAAACTCTCGACTCCTCCCACTACCCACAATCCAGAGAGACAGAGAGAGAGAGAGAGAGAGATACAGGGATACAGGGAGAGAGACAGAGCGACAGAGAGAGAGAGACAGAGAAGATCATTTACAATGTATTTTTATAAATCATGTTATATGAACATGAAGAACAATGTACGGCTTCTCGGAAACCGATCTATGTGACCTAAACTGCTCTAATATTTGGATTAAGTCCACATGGACTGATAGGTCACTGCTAACATCTCTATCCCCATGACACAAAGGGAAGTGGTAGCTCAGTGGTTAAGGCGTTGGACTTTCGATCGGAAGGTTGTGAGTTGAAATCCCAGCACTGCCAAGCTGCCACTGTTGAGCCCTTGAGCAAGGCCCTTAACCCTCAATTGTACAAATGAGATTAGTGTAAGTTGCTCTGGATAAGGGCTTTTGCCAAATGCCGTAATGTAATGACATTTCACTAAAATAAATATGGTCATGTTAAAGCATAGACAAGCCTAATTTATGGGGTGTTCTTTGTTTTTTTGTCTTTCAGAGTCACTTAACTTGGCAGGTACAAAGAGCAAACAGGTGTTACATTTTATTACAGTCTATCCACTTAATGCACGTGCACACACACACACACACATTATGACTATCATGCCTAAGGGAAGGTGACACCCTGTGGAGATGGCTGTTCCCCAGATCCTATACCCTAAGGTTAAATTTAGTTGCCGTTGTGTTCATTCTGATCTCCAGGACATCATATAACTGCTGACAGTCTTTGCAGTGTGCACATTGCCAGGATGGCACAGTGGGAAAGCTGCTTGCTATTAAGCTAGTTAGATTGTTAGATAGACACAGACACACACACACACACAATTTGCACGATGTAGGCAGCATACCACATTTCAATTATACTGCTGCCTGATGTGATTATGTATATTTAGCTGAGACTGATTCTGAATAAAAGCAAGTGAAGACTGAGACTGAAAACAATCTTTTTGTTTACTTGAGCCAGTTGGCTCCATTTGCTAATGATTAGGCTATGTTTTGTAGGAGAACTTACTTCTTGTCAAACTTTGTGCATGCAAAAAAACAAAGTGGACATTATTTCTAAGCAGTGATGGCTCAGTGGTTAATTTGTTGTGCTACTGATTGGAAGGACATAAGTTCATAAATCCCAGCATTGAGTCACTGCATAAAGCCCTAAGCAAGGCCCTACAGTAAATCACTGAAACAGATCAGTTGTTCCATTGAATTCTATTTTCCGTAACACTTATCCTGCACAGGGTCGCAGAGAGCCTGGAGTCTATCCCAGGAAACTCGGGGCACAAGACAGGGGATGCCCTGGACGGAGTGCAAACCCATCACAGGGCACAATCTCACACACACACTCACACACTCACACACTCACTCTCTCTCTCTCACACACACAAACACACACACTCACACACTCACTCTCTCACACACAAACACACACACACTCACACACTCACTCACTCACTCTCTCACACACTCACACACAGGGCAGGATTGTGGGATCTCACACACAGACACACTCACACACTCTCACACATACTCTGTCTCTCTCTCTCACACACACACACAGACACACACACAGGGCAGGATTGTGGGATCTCACACACTTTGCGCTGTTGTTTCTCCCAGGCGGGGTCGAGCAGCAGGTCCCGGTCCCACTCATCCTCCGGCAGCATGTACTCTTCCTGCACGTAACCGTTGTTGTACTGCGTCTCCGTTTGTTTCATCGTCACCATCGTCGTCATCATCATCGAATCGCCTCTTCTCACACAAACCCGGGCCTAAGAGCAAGTTAGTGCTGATTCCCGGCTGGTCCTATGCTACACGTTCAAACCCTCGGCGCACCCTTTTTGGACACATGGCGCGCGCGTGGGGGCTGATATCACCTTGTCACATCACGTGACGGATGAACCTTCAACTGGGTCTCCGCTGACAAGTGACCGTGAAACCCGAGAGGACGATCCGGGATATAAGAAGTTTTGCTAAAACCCTGACGAATAATCCATGTCATTTCACCTGGATTTCTCTTCATGCTCTATTTGTCCTGTTGAAATCATTTAAAAGTGTTGAAGGAGAATAAAACATGTTTATATAATGTCTAATTATCTGTTTTATACTACATGTATGTTATAACAGCTGTAAAAAAAAAATCATTCTTGTTTTCATTCTGAGATGAAAAGCAAATGTACATATTATCTCTTCAACTTATTCTATCATGAAATGAAGTATACTTAGACAAATCTTAGCGTGAATAACATTTTCAGATTTAACATGGCTTGGTTTTATTATAAAATATTTCTTGCTATGAATAATGTAGTATCTAAATTTGGTTAAATAAAGAACAAATTGTACATACAGTACATCAAGTAGAGATAGACAGGTTATGTTTATACCGCTTAACTGCTTCTTTTCAGTGAGTCAGATTATTTAGCTCAATTCACCAATAGCTGCAGAAATGCCTCATGGCGTTCTCTTTTTTTCCTTTTCCATTCATCCTGATAGCTGACCACCTCGCATAGTACACTTGACTACATAAAGCAGCACAGCGGAGTGTTCCTGTAATGCAGGGATTCAAACAAATGTTGAAAGCAGGTTTCCATGGAAGCAGTTTGTTAAATTACACTGCACGTGTACTGCCATTTTTCTAAATATACCAAAAAGAAAAACACCCATATGTACTCGTAAGAAAGTGGTTCTCATAGTGGGGTTTGTGAAGAATAGCAATGAGGTTTGCAAATTTAATTTTGTTACAGTGGTAGGAATCACAACCCACCATTAACAAATATGTCTTTATCATTTTTATACAGTATGTATTCATGTAACCCTGTAGAAAATACACGGTTAAGTTTCCTTTTGTTTTGTACGAATTTAAATACACAGACACTGTATTTTTGGAATTCTGTATTTCCATGTTAAATAATTGTATGTACAAATGCATGTAGAAAAGATTGCTACTTTGTTCTACGAAAATGATAGAAAATATGAAAGATATAAAATTATTTGTTTCTAGGTTAAAATGTTAGCCAATCAATGCGAAAGGTGAGAGGTCATGGAATTAGGCAAGTCCTGCGTAAGGAAAAGTCACGCTCTCTTTCGGCTGCAGGCGAGGCACGGAGAAGATCACGCTGGAGAACTGTAAGTGATTAATGCTACTTTTCGTGCTTAAGTATCACTTAATGGTTGTCAGACCGATAACCTATTCACTACTTTGCATGCGGAAGAAGTCGGTATCACAGAGACGTTTTCAAAACGAATTTGTCGGAATAGCTCAGCTAATAGTATTGCCTGAAAAGTTAGCAACTCGGTAGCTGGGACTGTGTTATGCTAACTGGCTTCGACAGCCAATGAGTTGCCTCTGAGGAACAAGACTGCGAGACTAACTGGAGGAAGACAGCTTGCTGTTTGAACTGATACGCGAACTACAGCGGCGCATGAGCAACTGCACACACCGAGAGCGCGTGAGCAGGGCTGCAGTGACGGTGCATGGACCCTCTCTGGGCATGGACATCTCCATCAACCTCATGAGTGGATTTGTTTGGTTTTGTGGCCAATACAGTTTTAAGGCCTCAACGCCCCCAAGCTACGATTCAGGCCTGCATCAGGAACAGTGGTGTGTGTGTGGGGTTTATAGAAATTCTGGTGTGCCGGCTTAGGTAGGCTATTGTTTTGGGCCCATAGGTTAAAGGGTATAACTGAAAACTGCTTGTTTTATGCATGTACATGGGGTTATATGTAACCTGTCGTTTTGGTAATGGTATTGATTTAAAAACCTCAGAAAAAGGTATAACATTAAGTTAAAGTTTTGAATACGTTTTATTTCTAAGTTGATATACATGCAAAGAATTGTTTTAATACATATACCTAAACTTTACCTGGTTGTTGGGAATTCTTTATTGCTATACGGGTGTGGAGGGTTGATGTGTCAGATTAAGATTTATATTCATTTAATATAGAATAGAGTGTACGCATTAGAAAAGGTGTTTGACTACACTTAGTATTACCTCAGTTAACAAGCTTACACAAGTATACCACTTAAAAAACATTCATCTAGTTAGTGACAGTTTATGACATTGAAACACATACAAGGGGAATTACAACCATAGACATTGAAGTTGAATAGGGTAAGAGAACCCAGGGCATCTTTTGCCACACTAATTATATAGGCAAAAGTCCGCTACGTTCGTTACTGAGTTCTTATACATGACTGGTCATTTACTCAAAAAAACTGTCAATGACTAATGTGTCTAATGTGCTCTGTCCTGGGAAAGCACATCAATAAAATAGTTCCAGATCTTCAATAAATAGCCAGCATCAAGACATCTAATTGCATGGTTCATATTTTGTTGCTCATTCAATCTATATACACAGAAGACAAGTTAAGCATAAAAACTGGCAATTAATGAGTACAGTAAATATATTTATATAAATATATTTTATTTTTACATGGTCTGATATTTATACCAGACCACTGCCCTGTGCCTCTCAGGAGTATGGAGTCTGAACCCTTTTGGGCATGGAGTTCACCAGAGCTTCACAGGTTGCCAGTGGAGTCCTCTTCCACTCCTCCATGACGACATCACGGAGCTGGTGGATGTTAGAGACCTTGTGCTCCTCCACCTTCCGTTTGAGGATGCCCCACAGGTGCTCAATAAGGTTTAGTCCATCACCTTCACCCTCAGCTTCTTTAGCAAGGCAGTGGTCGTCTTGGAGGTGTGTTTGGGGTCGTTATCATGCTGGAATACTGCCCTGCGGCCCAGTCTCCGAAGGGAGGGGATCATGCTCTGCTTCAGTATGTCACAGTACATGTTGGCATTCATGCTTCCCTCAATGAACTGTAGCTGCCCAGTGCCGGCAGCACTCATGCAGCCCCAGACCATGACACTCCCAGCACCATGCTTGACTATAGGAAAGACACACTTGTCTTTGTACTCCTCACCTGGTTGCCGCACACACGCTTGACACCATGTGAACCAAATAAGTTTATCTTGGTCTCATCATTCTTGTGCATCATCTTTGAAAGAGGCTTCCTTCTGGGACGACAGCCATGCAGACCAATTTGATGCAGTGTGCAGTGTATGGTCTGAGCACTGACAGGCTGACCCCCCACCCCTTCAACCTCTGCAGCAATGCTGGCAGCACTCATACGTCTATTTCCCAAAGACAACCTCTGGATATGACGCTGAGCACGTGCATTCAACTTCTTTGGTCGACCATGGCGAGGCCTGTTCTGAGTGGAACCTGTCCTGTTAAACCGCTGTATGGTCTTGGCCACCGTGCTGCAGCTCAGAGTCAGGGTCTTGGCAATCTTCTTATAGCCTAGGCCATCTTTATGTAGAGCAACAATTCTTTTTTCAGGTCTTCAGAGAGTTCTTTGCCATGAGGTGCCATGTTGAACTTCCAGTGACCAGTATGAGGGAGAGTGAGAGCGATGACACCAAATTTAACACACCTGCTCCCCATTCATACCTGAGACCTTGTAATACTAACAAGTCACATGACACCAGGGAGGGAAAATGGCTAATTGGGCCCAATTTGGACATTTTCACTTAGGGGTGTACTCACTTTTGTTGCCAGCGGTTTAGTCATTAGGTTTGAGTCATTTTGAGGGGACAGTAAATTTACACTGTTACACAAGCTGTACACTCACTACTTTACATTGTAGCAAAGTGTCATCTCTTCAGTGTTGTCACATGAAAAGATATAATCAAATATGTACAAAAATGTGAGGGGTGTACTCACTTTTGTGAGATACTGTGTATAATGCATTCTGTAGCAAGATCTTAAGAACAGCAACCCACATTCATATCATTATAAAGGCCTGCAATATCACCCTCTCAGAAAACAGGGTCTGTACCATTCCTGGTCGCTGGGGTTGTACACATCTGTTATAGCTTTAGTAAGTATCTTTCACCAGGAAATACCAATACACTCATTAGCACATGCCATGACTGCCTATCACCAACAAAAAACAGGACTTAATGATGTGTTCTAATATTAAATAATTAAAGGACACTATACATGCTCAAGATTTAACATGAATAGTGTTATGTTAATAACACTATTAACAATATATACAAACAATACCCTTAACGATATACTTGTAAACACTAAAGCCATTTCAATAATAAGTAAGAAAATGAACAGGTCCTAATCCCTCCCCTCTCCACACAGTGGAGACTAGTTGCTAGGAGATGATCACGTCACATTTGGGTCACAGCAACTGAAGAATCAAAAGACCTGGGTCTTGCATGCCATGCAGTACTTTGCTGTTAATAGATGGTATTTCAGTCTCCAGCAGCCCGGGTTCATTTAATTTCTCTCCCAACTTGAGCTAGAGCAAAAACATGAATTCTTCACAGAAGGAACAAGTGGACTGCACTAATTTTTCATCACAATCTTTCAATGAGACACACATTTCAGTTCAGTGGGGCTCTGAAGTGACATCCTGTCTCTTTTGGAGCATTGTTTACAATGAGGTGTTGCTGAACATCTCAATACTTACAATTCTGATGCTCTTCTCTTTTTCCATGGTTGTTAACATTTATCTGCTCCTGGGACTGGAACACGCAGAAGCTCTTTCCTGGAATCCACGTTGCATGCTGCTGAAGAATCTGATTGTGAGTCATTTGCTGCTAACTCTGACCATCGGTCCTCCAGCACTTTACTGCTTGCTGTACCGTGTAACTCTGAGCTTCAGCTTCAGATGCATAGCTCAGTACTTCACAGTTTCAGTATCTCTCATTAATTCACTTCTGACTGTCACTTCCATGGCTTTGGAGCGCTTTGTGTACACGTGCCATGGCATTCACTACCTGGGCATCATGACTAACATTCGAATGTACTCTTTTATGATTCTCCTCTGGTTGCTGGCTTTAACAGGTGCTGGAATGTCTACTGTCCTGGTGCTGATGGGCGGTGCAAACTTTGGTCGCATCATTGCAGGGTTTGTGTGTGAGCCAGAAGTTGTGCAAGCCCAGCTCGAGCAGTCAAAATATTTTGAGACGTTCAATAAAATATTTGTCGGAGCTGTGCTTTTCCTCTGCCTCCTCGTGTTCTTGTTCTCCCACGGCCGTATGTATCAGGAAGCCCGGAAGATGCAGCAACCATTCCAGCAGGACAATGCCCGTGCCAGATGTACCATCTTTTTCTACTTTGTCATCTTTTTGCTTCAGTTGTTTCCAAGCACAATTAAATTGATCACTATGTGTGGCAGGGATGTGGACAATCAGATCTATATGATAATACTAGTGTTGGTTCCACCATGTATCAACCCACTGGCATATGCCATGAGAAATAAGGAGGTGAGCCAGGCACTGGGGCGTCTTTGTGGGTGGAGGAAGCTTAAAGAGCTATTTTGTCAGTAAGCTGTCTATGTATACACATAGCAACAGTTTATCGATACCCTTTCTGTCTGTAGCATATGTTTTGCAGTCACCTGTGTATTCAGTGACTCTTTCTCAGTTATATAACTGCAACCGAGTCTTGTGTGCTGTGTCAGCCTTTCTTGTGTCAGCCTTTCCTGGCCTCTTTCATTAATGATCCTAGCTTTTTTTTTTTTTACCATGTTTATTTAAATATGTTTTTTAAAAAATGCTACTGTAAGTCTCTACAAACATATGTAAAGCATATACTGTATATAAACTGTAGCATAAATCCATTCTGAGCCACTGTTGGACCTTCAAGGAAGGCTCTCAATGTTAAACTTTTTTTTAATTATAAGAACTGGAAAGAGTTTTACTAATTTCACATATTTACTTCAATGTTTGCTCACTGCCACGCTGTATACAATGAAGTCCTTGTAGATGATCACCAACCAAGCTAGTCAGAAAATGCTGCTAACATTACATGTATAGAAAGCCTATGAAAAACATGCTTGTTTGTCATACAGAGCACGATTTAAGGTGAGTGCGTACTGGGTGATTTCGGCATGCAGTTTACATGCTTTTAAAATGGTGACAATGAGGCTTCTTTACTTGCTAGCTAAATTAGCCTCGTAGCTTCAGTGTGAAACTAGCTAAGCAAAATATCTCCTTACTGACTGACTACTTTTGCACTAAGCAGGAAATGGTGCAAATTTCATTTTTTGGCTCAATTACTACTTTAATGTAAACAAATGTAAATTACTGCAATTGTCTTTTGTGTGTGTGTGACTTTTTGTCTGAATATTTATTGATTTATGAATTCTGTCTGGTCATGCCTGGCTTCTAGATTATGGTGATTGTTACTGTTGTGCTCAGACCAGTAAGTTTAGACAAGTAAGCTACATTAATATAAAATACTCTACCACTATACACAAAATAGATTTGTAACACCACTGTAGTTTAAAAGTTTCTATATCTTTCTTTGCTGTATAATACTTAAACTCCACAGCAATTCTTGACTTGACACATGATTTAAATAAAGATGTAATCTCTTGACCACACCTATTTTCTATGTTCTGTTCTTCCTTGTTTTTATAAATTACGAGCTTTGCCTGTGTAACTGGTTCTAGTCTGCATTGTGTGTTTTATTTTAGTCAAAGACACAGGCGGACGGCAAGTGGGTCGACTTCATTTAATCTCTCTCTCCTCTCTCTCTCCTCTCCCATTCAACCATAACACGAAGGGGGGGAGGAGGGGGGGGCACGTTGAAACAAAACACACAAAAAAAATCACTCAAAAGAAGGGTAAAACAACAAAAATAATCACAGATAAATAAAATAGCAATATACACACAAATTAACATGAGTACACAAGTATATAAGTGATGATTTAAATAAAGATGAAATTAGATTAATCAGAGCTAAATAAAATCCTACCTCTCCCATTCAACCATAACACGAAAGGGAAGTGGAGCCAAAACAAGAAATTACACAAACCAATGACATCACGACAATTAAAAGGAAAAGCACTCACACAAACAGTCACACCAGGTACACATCTCCTTTTTGTATAATTCTATTCTATTTTCCATACCCGTTACACCTGTCCAAACAGAAAATTGAGCAGCTGCCATTTAATCTTTTGCTTCTGATTGTACCCTACCGTAACAATAAAAACATCTGGTGTAAACTTTCCCCTGATTTTACCACACAACAAATCTAACAAATTAAAAAGTGTCTTACACACTCCAAAAAACAATGAAAAATAGTTTCTCTAGATCCACAAAACACACATTTATCATCAGTGTTTGGATTAATGACTGAAACAAATGCATTACCATCCACAGCCCCATATAATGTTCTCCATTGTAAATTACCAGATTGTTTTGTAAATGGTGGTTTATACAGTACACTCCACACTGGCTTCATTTCCTCTTTCAACCCTGAAAGTTTGAGGGTTTATTCCCCCACACTGTATCAACCCTCCCATTCAGTGTTCCTTTATTAAAAACCTTCACAAAACATTTATACATCACTTTCTATTCTACTTCATTCAGCTTTAAATTCTGCAGTCCGTTGAGATCCAACAAAGGACTTGACATGTCTTTTAGATCTGGTGTAATCCCAAGTTTTGGAAATGCGTCCCTTATATCCAGAGTGACTTAACGGAGTCAACAAACAGGAAAAAATGAGGCAAGGCAAGAATTGAGAGCCAGAACCAAGATCAATGACCATGAAGCAAAATGACGAACAGGGTACAAACACTGGTACGGTGATAACACTCAATACTTCGCAAAGTCAGTGTGTTCAAACAGTCTCTTTATACTGTGGTTGTGAGTGCTATGAATTTGATGCAGGTGTGTGTGATTAGAATGAATGTGAGTGTTCTGGGAAGTGTACTCCATGTTCGTAGGCCGCAGTGCAGGATGGGAAATGTAGTCGCTGGATTGCTGTGACATGACATTATTAGAGACAATTCCTCATTTGTCAGCCTTGTTTTCCACATATCCACTTATAGTTAGCGTGTGGCGAGTTGAGCTCTGACCTCAGAAATTATGCATGAAATTTTTATTAATTATAAACAAAGCATATTTTGGTGAAACAAACCCTCTCCCTCTCTGTGCACAGCTCTTTTTCCTTTACTTTCAGCTTCTGATTCATGTCATGAACAGTTTCGTTGTTCTTGATGTTGACCACCTCCTACCTCAGCCTGGAGCTAAAATAAAAACATCCTCTGATCAGACAGTCATTAATAATAATAATAATAATAATAATAATAATAATAATAGTACTAGCTCACTTCTTTGGTTTCTTATGTTGGTCCTACAGGCCCTGCACTTCCTTCTTTACATTATCGATCTCGTGGACCTGGTCCTGTATCAAAATTAGCCATGCTTTTAAAAATGCCTACTATTGCAGTGAATTAACAATTTTAGTACAAAGAGCAATCAAGAAAATTCGACAAAAACCCACGTCTGAGGCTCATTAGATAGACAGAGGCAAAAGTATTTTAGGCTGAGGAAATACATTCAATAAATGAAGAAATAAACAAACAAATAAATAAATAAATACATTTCATTTGAGCTCAGGACCAATGATTCACTGAACCTTGAAACCCAAACTCTGTGTTAAAGTATAAAAAGCCATTCTGTACAGTGAAGCATAAAGAGAGAAAGTTTGCATATAGTGAGTGTACTTACTTTCATCCTTCAGCTCTCTGTCATATTTCTCCGTTATCAAAGTCAGCGTCTGGTGGCGAAAGACATCCTGTTCCTCCTTCTCAGTTTTCAGAACCTACAGTGAGATATATACCATTTGTATTGAATTATTAATCAACATGTAATAATTCTTTGTCCTCATTTGATACCTGTTACTCAAGAATACGTTCAAATCCTCACATGAAACTGAATTATATGGCTGTCTAAAATCACACAATACATGCTATACTCTTACACTACTCATTATGTATTATGTACACCAACACACATCAAGTCAAAATTCTACAGTACATCTCACTGAGTTTCTCAATGTCAACACACTCCTCATACCAAAACTAAGCACAGTACATGACAGAGCTTATCTGAATATTTTCACACTGCCTGTGACACAGCTAATCTTTTATATCAACTAATATATCATAAAATAACCATTATCTACTGTCTTAGTTTAACTAATGAGGCCTCACAGATAAATGATCAGAACTGAGATCTCATGATCAAACCTGGATTTGGTTTTTCAAAGCCTCAATCTCATGGAGGAAATTCTGCCTGACTTTGTTAATCTTTGTCTTGCACACCAGGTGATTCTCCTTTAGCTTGTCCTCCTGGTTCGCTACCTCTAGTGTACTCTGATCCTGGATGGGTAAACACAGAAAAATTTGACATCCAAGCAAAGGTTTAGGATGAAACTTATCATTCAACTGTGTTACTATAAAATGTTGAGATGGCCTACGTAGAGGAAATCCCAAGGAAACCCACGGAGAGAACATGCAAGACTGCACACAGATGGTCACCTGACCTCATTACTGAACCAGGGATCCTGGAGCTCTGAGGTGACAAGGCACCACTGCGAAAGTTACTACTATATAGATCATTCCATCAGTTTCAATGAATGTATAGTTCGTTGCATGTCCTTTTTCTCCAGATAAGCCTTGGTACTACTCAGTATAGTCTGCTTCTTTCACCATGATCAACATGCTGCTCCTGGTCAGTGATCCTCCAGATGAGAAGCGAGCCGTCCCCTGAGGCATTCAGCAGGAACTGGTTATCGGGTGTGACGATCTGCACACATGATGAAACATTACTGCCTTGGAACAAATGGAGAATTGGAGAAATCGAAAAAGTCATTAAAATCAACAAGAACAGATATAAGCATGGTTAGCGAAATAAATCATTCAGTCAGGAGGAAGTACACACTGCCAAGGAAATGGCACACTTATTGTTCTTTCTCACTTCCATGGCTGTTATTTTCTGATATCAGGATGCTTCTTTGGTCATTATCTCTTACACTGCAGATCATTATCTGTATATAACTATTTCTTCCCAGGTTAGCATAACCTAACCTCTTTCCAAAACATGTCTTTCATGCATATTTGGGAAGATAGATTTGACAAAAAACCCCCAACAACTGGTAACATAGGTTCAGCCATAAACTAGTTAAACACATAAAGTGATAACTTGGGCTACATCAGGCAAACTAGAACGTCGTCGTCTGGAATTGTCGCCAAAGCGCCGATTATTGAAATGTCTTAGCAGACAAGAAGGTATAAGTTGATTAAGAGTGGGTATGAAATTCAAATAACAAATAAAACTTTACATTCAACCAAACATTACTTCCTTTCCTGTGTACTGAATAAAATAAATCATTAGTGCACCAACATGTTAGTGCTAAATACAGTGACCTCACTTTCCTTTTAAAGCTACTTTATCCATCCGTCCATCCGTCCATTTACTATACCGCTTATCCTACACAGGGACGTGTGGAGCCTGGAGACTAGGGGCAGAAGACAGGGGACACCCTGGATGTGGTGCGACCCATCGTAGGGCACACTTACACACTACGGACAATTAGGAAATGCCAATCAGCCGACAACGCATGTCTTTGGACTGAGGGAGGACACAAGAGTACCATTAGATTCATTAGCCCCCCCCCCCCCAAGCAAATCGATATATCAGCCAATATATTTTCTTTTTGATTTCTTTTTTTCATCAATGGTTCGATTCCATCACATCTTAAACATGTTCCTGGGTGGGCACTCGGACCAGGGGGAGTGATCCACACACGACCCAGTTTACTGTTTAAACCTTTTACGTTGGTTTTTATTAATGATATTGACCATTATCATGGTTACAGTTCGGATGCTCACTCACACACTTGCTGCAGACTCACACACAGTGCAGGACACGGTCATACCCCTCTCCTGGTCTCCAGGGGAAATACTCCCAGATCATTACAAGAGGTGACGCGCAACACAAGGGATCGCACCAAACCGTCTCAACCATTCAATTACGTAAGTCGATTTAAGTAAGTCATATTAGATCAGTCTCTAACACAAATTATGAGACCGGTATACCTTGACCAAAAATAACCTTATTCCTATAGATTCTACACCCATTGTTAGTCTAAAATATGCATTACTAGAAAGATGTTTTGGTGGCTTTAAAACAATGTGGAGGGAGTATGCCCAGACCCAAAAAAAAGGGCCCGTGCGCACTTGGGGCCCAAGCGAGGGGAATACATTTTTTATTTTATTTTTCCTTTTTTTTTTTTACATTGCCGAAAATGGGCGGCTATGTCTGGTTGGGCCACACAAGATTAAAAAAGACGCTCTCCACTTAACGTGTACAGTACTGTAGGCCGTATGGACTGAGGCGCCTGAAAGTAGCCTTTAACACGTTTGACCCGAGTTCAAATCCGTCATTTGCTGAACTCGCTCATCTCCCTTTTCCCATCACATATCAGATCGGAAAGGCATTTATTTTCACTAAAATTTAAGAAAATATTTAATAATAAAGTGTTGATCTGAGTGTTTGAAAACATCTCTCCTGCTGATTCACTTGTGTTTTTTTGTTTTTAAAGGCTATAAAATGACTATTAAATTGCTTGTTTGTGATTCATTTTGATTTACATAAATTACTGATAACTGCAGAAAAGATTCAAACATATTTTAAAAGATTGATGTACTTTAAACCGTCACTTTAACAAATGTACACTTTAAACACTTTAAACACGCCCATAACATATTGAGTGAGAGTGGCCCAAATTAGAGCATGAAGCTCCTGGTGACGTTTATGTGAATATGTTTCACCCAATTACACAGGCCAGTTCACCGTAGTGCCGATACGCGGACGAAATACACATTAATCACATCTTATTCTATAAAAACTTTTAATAAGACCTCTACTGTTGTTTTACTTACTATATACCTTTGTTCTTAGGTAACCCCTTCACCATGTAATGGCTATGCATTAAAGCTTTGTTGTTGTTTTTTTTTTTTTACATTACCATATGCGTGGCAAAGTGCACCAACATTACAAAAGTCTGGAAAAGAGGCATATATTTTGAGCTTTGCTTTAATACTAGGTTTTTCCTAAATGTTTTATCTAGTACAGTTTTTGTTAATGATTTTTAATCCAAGGCTTAAAAATTCTGGAATGGATTTTTGCCAGTGATTCAAATAGTTTCTTTTTCCTGTTTGAAGACTGATTCCTACTTAGTCAATTTACAAATTGACTGAGGAAAACACAGCTGAAACACATCCCTGGGTGTGATTAAATGTCATTTTTTATTAGAATTCAAATTGATCTTTTTCATCAGTCCATCTCATCCTCCTTATCTCTACAGGATCAGCGATGAAGTATGTACGTTGAAGATCATTTGACAGCTGGTACTCTATTAAGCTTATGTTCATTCACACTGCCACGTAACCAACAACTTGATCAAATTCACCATCTGAGAGTTTTGTTTTTAATTCAAATGATGATGTCTGTCAAAAAGGTTTTCTTGTGGTAAAGGTGGGTTGTCAAGATATACCAACACTGTACTGTACATAGAAGGGAAGTTTGTCAAGTGGAAATGAAATATTGTAGCTATCTGAACAAAACCCCATAAATCAATTTTAATATCAATTCATTGTACGACATGCATTGTATTTTTATGATAAAATGCCATTCTCTCTCGACCACTCGAATGTGTGATATATTGGCCGCAAGCTGTGAAATATCGACCAATTGCATCGTGGACTCTGAGTGCAGTGTTATAGACTTAAATTTCCTATTCCAAATCAATTAAGACAATTTGCTAACTCCATAATGCAACGTTAATCTTTTATTATTTTCCATAATCATTATCTTATTTGTTTGCCCTGTCTTATTTCTCAGAAACATTAACCTCTCAGACCCCATTAAATACACCAGGTAGCATCAGGATTTAGGGGAGAATGTTAGATTAATGGAATACGCAGTGTGTGTGTGTGTGTGTGTGTGTGTGTGTGTGTGTGAGAGAGAGAGAGAGTGAGAGAGAGAGAGAGAGAGAGAGAGAGAGAGATTATCATGAGCTGTTTGCATTTTCTACTTTTTTCATAAAATTTATTTTTTTAGAAAGCAAGTGGGGACGAGCTAAACACACACACACACACACACACACACACACACACTGTTAAAATATTGCAAAATGGCTTGTGTAACAAACCTAGACTCAACTTTAAATGCAGCCTGAAAGTTGAAAGGAAAATAATTCAAATCATTATCATTGTTATTTGTTTATCTTATTTATTTATTTATTTATTTATTTTCTAGTCCAGAATGACAAAGACCAGTGGGCGGGGCTTGTCGGTTTCTAGGTAATAGTTACAGCCGTTAGTTTCCGGAAGTGTAAACCGAGTAGAGGCTTCATATACGCGGATAAACTACAACAAATTCAACCATTTATCTGATTATACATTATATTTATATATTTCATCATCATTATATCAGACTGTAGTATAAACAAGTATTACTTTAAAAAGAAGAATACATTTAAGAATAGATTTAATGAGAATGATGGACCTTTAGGTTTTTATCAATCTCCTGAGCGAGAAAAAAAGAAAAGAAAGACAGAAAAAAAAATACCTCAGAAAGTGAAACAAGACAAACTGATAAATGGATAAAAGCTTACAGGTAAAAAAAAAAAAACCCTGTTTTTTCTTATCTGAATTTTAAAAACTAAGCTGGAAAGTTCTGTGTTTGAAACTGGGATAAAGTTGGCTTGATGTTAAATTAAGGGACCGTTTCTCAAGTTACACGTTTATACACGTTTCTAAATTCAATAGCATTAGAAGAGAATGGCTTACAGTCACAAAACCAACTGTAAAGTGTTCATGTAGATGTCAGGTATAATGCACACCTTTCAGATATTAAAAAATATTTAACCCTACAATGCATGAACCAAAAAACCTACACGAATGCATAAAGCTGGGTCAAAATGACCCGTATTGAAATTAATAATTTTCTTCACACACAAAAAAGTCCTATTAATGAAATCATTAAAAGTACTGATAATACATGAATGTTTTAATATTTCAAAGATGTTTATTTGTTTTCTGAATTTTATGTCTGTGAGCTGGCCACCAGATAACTGCCTTGCTGACTCAACCGACATTTTTTAGAGAGAGAGAGAGAGAGAGAGAGAGAGTGCGTGAGTGAGTGAGAGAGAGTGAGAGAGAGAGAGTGCGTGAGTGAGAGAGAGTGAGTGAGAGACAGAGAGTGAGTGAGAGAGAGAGTGCGTGAGTGAGAGGGAGTGAGTGAGAGACAGAGTGTGTGTGAGAGAGAGAGAGTGAGTGAGTGAGAGAGAGTGTGAGTGAGAGAGAGAGAGTGAGTGAGAGAGAGAGAGAGTGAGAGAGAGAGTGAGTGAGTGAATGAGAGAGAGAGTGTGTGAGAGTGAGAGAGAGAGTGAGAGAGAGAGAGTGAGAGTGAGTGAGTAAGTGAGTGAGTGAGAGAGAGAGAGAGAGAGAGAGTGAGTAAGTGAGTGAGAGAGTGAGTGAAAAACTAATTGCTTACTGAGCAGTTTGATAAGATTATTATTATCTTTTTTCAGATTGAATTTAGAATCGTGTTTAACAATGTCGTATGTAACTTTAGAGACGGTCCCTTAATTTCCGCATATCTGCGAATATCGACCGTCCAACATCAAGCCAACTTTATACCTTATATACTTTATACCAGCGCCTTTTAATCTAACAGATGACCGATTCGCACAATCCTAATAACAATAAATCAGTTTATTTAATCAGCTCAGAGAGATTGTTATGAAGAATGTATTTTTTTCTTTAAAGAAAAGGGTGATGGAGAGCTATGAGGAGTACCGTTTGAAGAGCCTGGCCCGCGTGCACGCGCAGAGAGGGTGCAGTGCGCGACACGGACACACGGGGGCGCAGTCCGCCATCCGCTTCAACGGGAGGCACGCGCTTCTGCCCAGGGTACAACAATAACAACATCAACAACAACAATAATAAACTTTTTATTTTTATATACCGCCTTTAAAGCAGCTTCTCAAGGCATTTTACACAATAAGAAAATAACAAGAAAAAAAAAAATACACAGATAAAAACAGACGTGAATACAAAATGATTAAAAACAAATAAAGTAGTTTTTAGGTTAAATTTAAAAATGCTCAAATTCTGTGCATCTGTAGTATGAGCAGGGAGTGCATTCCAGAGTCTAGGAGCACAGGACGAGAAAGCCCTGTCCCCTACCGATCGAACCGTGTCTATGGGACAGCCAGTAAACCAGCTCCAGAGGAGCGCAAATGACGCTTGGGAGTATATAAAGTTAAAGGCACAGACAGATACTGAGGGGCCAGTCCATGCAGTGCCTTACACGTGAGCATAAGGATTTTAAAACCAAGGCGAAACCTGACCGGGAGCCAGTGCAAGGACTTCAGTAACCCTAAGTCTTATCACTATTAAGACACAAAACGTTTTGGGACATCCATGTTTTTATCTCAGAAATACAATGTGAGAGAAAAGAAACATCCACATTTTGACCAGGCTTCGAGTGAATATAAATCTGAGTATCATCTGCATAGAAGTGATAATTAAGATTACTACAAGCCTAGTGTATTTATTTATTTATTTGTATTTATTTTTTATTTAGATATTTTGTAATGCATTACCAAAATGCATGAATTATATGATCCTGAATGACAAAATATCACATTAACAATCTAATAACACTGCTCTTTGTGTTACTGTAGAACACAATCTGCATTCACATGTCCTTAAAGTTGTAATAATCTATTTTTTTTATTCATTACATGTACAAATAACATGGAAGATATGTAGAGCATGAGAACAACAACAACAACAACACGAAGTCGTGTCCTTATCAAAAGTGTATAAAGTCAGTGAGAAAACCTGTTTCCTGCTCTGAATTCTGGTCCGGAAAGCTTGCGCCTACTGTCAAGTCATTTTACAGACACTATGGATCCCCTCTCAACAACTCAACAACCCCCCACGCCCAATTTTACATAATGTACCTTTAAGATCAAAACACGTGGGGTCGCCTGAGACGCTGATGGGGTCAGAGGAGGTTTTTCACCAACCATTATTCATATTGTATTATCTATATTATTTATAGAGTAGTTGAATGCACATAAACCTATTTTTTTCCCCAAAAAATTACTGCTAGAACTGTCACATTATTTAAAACACTAAACCACTTCGAGAAACGAATGCTCCATAAAATGAAATGCACTACATGATCCCACTATTTGCTAGCACTTATTATTATGGGATGCAGGGTTGAGTGGTCTTGTGTGCAATAAATCACTGTAGTGATCTAAATGTAACAGCTTATATGAGACACATGCTAACTTTAATAATAAATAAATAATAAAATCTGGTTGTGCCACCTTTAGTAACTACGGGGGAAAATACATTTTCACACAGACCTATTTGGTATTGGATAACTTTTTTGCCTCAATAAATAGCATTATCATTTAAAAACTGTGTTTCGTGTTTACCCCGGTTGCCTTTGTTTTATCTTGTATGGAGGAGGAAATGTCCTCAACGACCACTAGTAATGTGTAGCATCCACCTGGATGATGCGACGGCAGCCATAGTGCAGCAGAACACCCACCACACACCATCTATTAGTGGAGAGGAGAGAGTGAGGTAGCCAATTCAGAGATGGGGATTATTAGGGGGCCGTGATAGAGAAGGGCCAATGGGGGAATTTCACTGGGATTTTTAATGACCACAGAGAGTCAGGACCTCGGTTTAACATCTCATCCGAAAGACGGTGCTGTTTTTACAGTATAGTGTCCACTTAGTTTTCCCCAGGAGGTCTCCCATCCAGGTACTGTCAGGATGGGGGAAAATACTTTTGCACAGCACGGTATGTATAGATATACAGAGATATACAGTACATACAGCATATCTATATATAGCAATGCTATATGGATAGTCAGTCCATTTAGTGAGCCATCTGGTGAGAGTCGCCAACAACCATGTTTATTGTCCTCAACATACCACACTACTTCCTGGTGTGATCAGGCATTCTTCTGGCCTTGATAAGTTCTCTCTTTTAAGCCTTGATTAAATTATATATATATAATATATATTAGTGGAGAGGAGAGAGTGAGGTAGCCAATTCAGAGATGGGGATTATTAGGGGGCCGTGATAGAGAAGGGCCAGTGGGGGAATTTCACCAGGACACCAGTGTATACCCCTACTTTATTATGATAAGTGTCCTGGGATTTTTAATGACCACAGAGAGTCAGGACCTCGGTTTAACATCTCATCCAAAAGACGGTGCTGTTTTTACAGTGTAGTGTCCCCTTAGTTTTCCCCAGGAGGTCTCCCATCCAGGTACTGGCCAGGCTCAACCCTGCTTAGTTACCAGGCAATAACTGCAGGGAGATATGGTTCTGAAAAATTTTCGTATAAGATGCACACAAAAACAGAACAAATCAGGATGGGGGAAAATACTTTTGCACAGCACGGTATGTATAGATATACAGAGATATACAGTACATACAGCATATCTATATATAGCAATGTGCCGTATCCATCAGGGGGACTTCAGTTAGAGGAGCTGTGTGTGTGTGTTGTCATGGACATACAGTGATCACATAGATCTTACAATGTTTTGCTGTTATTTAATCATGGCGTTATATGGCAACCCTTATATACAAGGTCAACACAGTGAAACAGTCTCTTAAACAAGGTGCCTTATTTCAAAATTGCAAAAGATTAATTGTACTTTCCAGCAGTAAATGATGCGCATAATGCACATAAACATGCAAAGATTTAGCAATTTATAAAAAGCAACACTTTGTTGCAAATTATTGTGATAAAAACCTATAATGCAGGTGAGTAATTCACTCTGTCTGTGTGTTTTATGTGTGTTTTGTGTGTGTGTAGCTCAGTGAACAGCAGCGTGCCGAGATGGCTGAACAGAGACAGAGGGCAGTGCAGAGAGAGTGTGAGAGACACACACTGACGTTCAGATCTCTGCTCGATCGAGTGCAGGACGTCATCAAACACGTACAGGTCATCTCCACACCTCACTCAACACTTACTACTGAACGCACACTAAACCCAGTGTACTGAACTTTCTAAACACACTTTTCCTAAAGTCTGTGGCCTCAGACATTTATATGGCTTGTAAAACATTCAGGGGACTATGCTTTCCATGCTTCTATGCTTTTTATTGGACAGTTTCACATGCTCAGTACAGTACATGTGCTCAGTGTTACACTCTTATATATATATAAGAGCTATAATTATGGGTCTGTAAAGATTTTCTTTTTTTTAAAAAACCTATTTAGCTATAAATTCACAAACATAACACAAAGCACTATTCTTTAGTGGCTATTCTTTAGTAGCACATTCTTAAGGATTGTAAGGATTCAAAATGACTTGACACAAAGACTACCTCCACCGATCCACATTTTTCCAACTTGTTCCCCGTTGTGTCCCATTGGCCTAACTTTGCTTTTCCAGGGTAAACAAATGAACCTTGGATTGTATAATCAGAATATACCTCACACAATCAGAGTAATGACTACAAACAACTTACAGCAATTAACAAGAAGACTAGGCATCTTTCGTTTTGCTGGACCACTATCAATAGCACAGCAGTAGGGGATCTGAGACCTATGTCTGGTTTATATAAATTGTGGATAGTATGGTAGAATTTGATTGGTTTTTCTGTCTTAATATGAAGAACAACAGAGCGACTGTAGCTAAAACAGGCAGTCACAATAATAATGCGTTCACACGATCAGTCCACAAAGCGACAGGTGAGCGAGTGCAGGTTCATTTCCTGTATAAGTTTGTGACAAGAGCTGAAACAAATGACGTTTAAGTAAATGGTAAATGGTAACGTACTTATTACTTGGTAAAGCAACATATCCAAATGATAAATTATGTAAGTAATTACATTTCTTGGACTAATCCTATGGGGTGTATGTCTACCCGTCTTGACTCAAGAATTAAACAATGTTCGGCACAAAAACAAAGCGTTTAGGGTTGCAAGGGCTCACACAACTTTACGCACCAGCTATCTTACCTCTTGTCTCTGCTACCACACATAAAGGACTGTCTCTCTGACCGAGAACTAAACAAATATGCAACATTTTCCCCTACATTCAACAAATCCCTGCACCTTTATTATGACTGGCTTGTAGTTTGTTCACAAACCATAGCAGCCACAGCAAAACTTGAGAAACAGCGAAGCGTTACTTTTTCCCTGCCTATATTCTGACAGATCCATTTTGTGGGATATCTGGGATATTTGTGGGATAACATGGTAGTGAATTTCCTTGCAACGTTTCTTCACTGACCCACATGTTAGGTGTATACTGCCACCTACCGCACAGATGCGCATTATACCTCCAAATTGTATTTCATGACCTATAATTAACATTTTCTTTCCTTTGCAGTTGCGAAAGGTGCAGGATGATGACGTTTCCCAAGCTGTAGAATCCCCATGTTCCAAAAGAACACAAATAGAGCAGCAGCCACACACCGGCCTCTTCTTAAATAGTACTGCACTGCGGAAGGAGACCCTACGGCTACTGAACAGCCAGATGGAGAGAATGAGGAAAAGAGGAGAGGAAAAAGGAGAGGAAGAGATTCAGCCAGGCTGTATTGGAGAGATTCAAGTAGGAAGTGAGGATTTGAGATATGCAGAGATGCAAAGTGGCAAGAAAAAGGAAAGGGAAGAGTCTGACACTGATAGGGAGAAGGAAGGCTGTCGAACGCTGGAGCATCTACCGGTAATGAAGTGTAGTAACTGCTTGGATTGTAGCTCTGATGTTGATACAACCTCACCTGACTCATCACTGACTGGTCTTTCTATTTGTGCCAGTATAATGGGCTCGTACGCCCAGTTACCGAGTCCACCGGACCACCATTCGTGCAAAATGCTCATCACCGTTCCCATTAATGAGTCAGAGGTCCATCCTCATCGCTTTAAAAAAACATTTCAAAACTTCAACCGAGGAGCGACAATCTCAGTAGAACAGTCAGCTTTATCAGCATCTTCTGGTGTGGAGTGGAACTGCAGCTGCTCTGACTTAAAAAAGACAAGCTGTAATTTACTCACCTCTTCCACTCCCAGGAGCTTAACGTTGAGCAGACCAACTGGTGTGCTAAACCCAACCCAACCAGAGACCCTTAAAAAAAAGAAAACCCAGAATAACCACTGTACCACCCGTCAGCGCTTCCCTTCAGCTCCGCTCAATCAGTCCTACGATGTGGAGAGTCCGTCCCTGACGCTGCTCAGGCCACAGATCAGGTCAGCCTCTGAAGCCTCAGAAACCTTCGTCAGACACAAGCTGGAGCTGGTAAGATGTCCACAGAACAGAATGAACCAGGAGCACCTGGCTGCAGCTGATATCCTCCAGGATAAAACAGTAGGTTAGTGAGAATTAGAGCAAACACAAAGAAGAGTCTAGTTATGTGCATGTTGTAGTTTCATTTCACAGATATGCATACTGGAGCACAGTCCTTATAAATGAGTGTGTCTCATAGACTTGCAATGATTTTCATAAAATTTGCCAGGTCTTTTTCTATAACACACAGTACATGGCAGAATTTGTAGAATTTTTGTTTTCTGCATAGTACAAAATCAATTTTTTCACATGGTGGCAGTGGGTAGTGTTACCCTCACAGTTCCAGAGCCCCGGGTTGATCCTGGTCTGAACTTGGGTTACTGTGGAGTTCCTCTGTATGCTCCTCTGTATCTGTATGCAGGGGTTTCATCTGAGTTCTCCAGTTTTCTCACACTTCCCAAAAACATGCTGGTGGGTGAATTGGCTTACACTAAATTGGCCTAGGTCTGAATGATTGTGTGAATGTGTGTGCATGATGCTTATGATGTAACCAGGGTGTATTCCCACCTCGCAGTGTTCTGAAACCTGACAACGATTAAGCACTTTACACTCATACGTTCACTCTGGCTACAGCGGTGTATTTGTCTCAGTACAATCAAGTCACCTTACTCACCTTAACTAGAAACCTAACCCAATCGACCAGTACGGGCGCCATTGCTACACAGAAATATAGCTCAGCACATAAATTAGTTATTTAAATTGTGAACGCTACTATAAGTGTCGGGTCATTTGTACGGTTAAAGATTATAATTCAGTTACAAATGTTTTCTTTTAAGTACATGTCATTAAGTGAATGTGATACATTTCCATAACCTGTGTTCTGTTGTAGGTAATGTCCAGGTATTAGACATACCATGTGAGCATCTGAAAGAACAACACACTCTCCAACTCACAGACATACTTAAAGCACAGGACCAAGAGACACAGCGCCACCAACAGGTCCCATCCATCACACAACCTTGCGTTAAAGACAGCCCACACTTTATAAAACATCCTTTTGTAAAATTCTCATTGGAAAAATCAGAGTCAGTGGTGAACACAGGGCAAGCATTTGAATAATTGAATAATGAATATGGAGGGTCTGTTAGATTCTTGTATGCACATGCAGGGCATGTAAAAGTGGTTTACCAGGAAAAAGGAGCGAGCTGTATAAGATTGGGGGCTTCTCTGAATTTAGGTATTAATAGAATGAGTACTTCTTGATGAGAGTAAAAATCTAGGCCGTCTGTGCACTTTTCTATTGTCTAATAGCACTTCTTTGTAAAAATGTCCCAAATAATTGATTATTATTATATAGACAAATGTCCTGGTCTGCAAAAAGGCTTGATTAGAAGAAACAATTTGAAGCTGAGTTTGTTTACATGCATACTAATAACGCAATCACGACTGAATCATTACCAGATTAATCAAGTGACCATGTAAACAGCATAACGGCATGAAAATGGTCAATTAGATAAAACATCCAGATTTTAGCCCAGTAATTTGGGTAAACAGCATACACTATTGGTCAAAAGTTTACACACACTCGTTCTTTATTTATTTATTTTCTCCACATTTTAGAATAATAATAAAGTCTTCAAAACTCTGGAGTAACACAAATGGAACTATGGGAATTATGTCGTGATAAAAAAAATCCAAAATAAATCCGAATAATTTAGTATTTTAGCATCTTCAAAGTAGACGCCCTTTTTTCCTAGAATTTCCAGAAATGTATTCTTGGCGTTTTCTCACCCGATTTCTTGAGGAATTTCCCTGAGATGCTTTTTAAACAGTATTAAAGGAGTTCCCACCTACGCTGGACTCTTATCGGCTGCTTTTCAAAATATTTCGCGCCGAGTCGTTCGTTTTAAAAAAGATTTTTTTGTAAATAAAATATTAGTTTTCTAATGAAAGAAACGAATATGTTGACACAATTATATTTTTATCTACAACACCGATTTCACACATTTAATCACACACCTTCAGATCAAAAGGTTTTTAAGATCATGAGAAACATTTCAGTCCAGTGTCCACAAACTTTTGACCGGTAGTGTATGTGTACCTTTAATCTGATATCTTTTCTACATTTGTAAAGAACTAGATAGAGAGAGAGAGAGAGAGAGAGAGAGAGAGTGAGAGAGAGAGAGAGAGAGAGGATACAGTAAACACTACAGCTTGAAGAAGTACATTAATGTCATTTTTTAAAAATTACACAGCATGAAGTATAAATTTTACATAACATCCTTCTTCTACCACAGGCTTATTTCTATTGCAGACCAATTATGTAGGTGTCACATGTATTTGTAAAGAATTGTGGTTATTAACTAGCTCACATAGACACAGAATCACATTTCTGAAGTGATAAGATCAAAAAGTATTCATGATACTTATTTTAGTTTCATTTAGTTTCAGGAACGGCAGAAGGCAGCACGTCGTCTGACCGCTGTAGCCCGAGGTTTCCTCACACGCCGACTTCTCCAGACCGAGAAAATGAAACACCTGAGCAAAACCATTCAGGTAGACGCACACACACACACATATATTTCATCTGGTGAAATACACCAGTTGCATCAGCTTTGCTTGTGTGTTTGTTTGTTCCGCAGGACTCCAGAGAGGTCATTGGTTTTTTCCAGGAGGATACACACCAGAGGAGAGCTTCCTTCACTATACAGGAACTCAAACTGCAGCACAGAGTCAGAGCACAGGTAACACACATGTACAGCTTGCCAGTTGTGTCAGAGCACTGAGCGAAAAAACAGGCGCAAATTGAAAATAATAAACTGAAAATAATGAGAGAAAGTTGAAGCTTGTGTTGGAACGATCTACGATCTGCAATATGCCAAGCTCCTCCTGAGTAGTTCCTGGTCCATAGAAATGTATGACTTTTAAAAAAAACAAACTATTTTTGTTTTTACATGCTATTATGTGTGTGTGTGTGTGTTTCTATAGCTGCATGCAGCCATGTGTGGTGTGCATGAGATCTTTTTTGTGTGGCCTGTGAGAGACAGAATAGCTTTACTGCAACAGGACCGAAAGCTGCACAGTGAGCCGAGGGTGAAAAAACAGGTACACACACACACACACATATACAACAGGACAGAGAAAAAAGATGATATACTAAACACACATAGATACTATGAATAAAAAAAACTGATACATACAAGGCCAAGGATGCACTTGCATGTTTATGTCACAGGAAAAAGCTATGAGTGAACAGAACACACCCTGCCAGGCCTCTGTTACCCAGAATTCCTTGGACCACATGAGACAGAGGTGAACACACACACACACACATACACACACAATGTGTGTGTGTGTATATGTGTGTATATATATATATATATATATATATATATATATATATATGTATATATATATACACACATACATACATACATACATATACACACACACACACACACACACACACACACACACACATATATATATATATATATATATATATATATATATATATATACACACACACACACAGCACAATTAAGTAACCTATACTATTGTGTCTTTTTTAAGCAAGGCTAATAGATTGAGCTACAAATACACTACTTTGTAAACACTACATTCACATTTCCTCTCCCTGTAGGGTTCTGCAGCCGACTCAAAGCCAGAATGCACCAATCTTTTCTCAGAAACGCAAACCAGCGTGAGTGTGCTCAATAACCAGTTAATCTTGAGTTTTAGGAATGATCGAATTCTTTGCGAAACAATCAACAGCTACAGTACAGTACAAGAGCCAGATGATGAACTGTATTTTGTTGAAAAGATAATGTGGCATATTATATGACCGTTTGCATATAGAAATGTGATACATGAAGAAGGAAGATTTTCTGAAGCAACAAATCGAATAGAGCTTTATAAGAATAGAAAATAATTCTAAGATTATAACTTGTTTCTTAGAACAAGAAGACATCTTTGGACATGGCTCAAACGAACTATTTACATATTTACAAAATGCTGTAATTGCTATCAAGAATGCAGACAAAAAAGAAGCAGTGGTACTGTGTAGTCGGGAAATATTCTGAAGGAAATGGAATCGCTCAAATTTATTACTTGTAAATATAGCCAGGACGAGAGTTTAAAGCAAAAGAATAAAGACGTGTGTGGGTTGGACAAACAATGGTGTTCAGTGTTTAGTTGTTGGGAACAGTGGTGATCAGTGATTGGTCGCTGGGAAGAATAGTGATCAGTGATTGGTCATTGGGAAGAACAGAGATCAGTGATTGGTTGTTGGGAATAATGGTGATCAGTGATGGATTATTGGGTAAATAGTGATCAGTGATTGGTCGTTGCGAAGAATAGAGATCAGTGATTGGAGGAAGCAGGAATTTTGTCTTTTACACCACCATAAACTAAGATGAATTAGGTCAGTCTTGGGTCCAGGTTCCAGTCTTGAAGCTTTTTGTAAATTAATACTTTGTTAATACTTAAAGTATATATATTAGATCAAATATTGAGATGCATGTTAAAACAAATACAGTTTTTTGACAAGTGCAGATTTAACACTTCCTTCCTCTTATCCCCTGCAGGAGAGTGACAAGGAGGAACGCAGGCAGCGTCAGATCTCCTCAGTCCCTGGGCTAAATGTCAGTGAACCAGTGTAACGCCACCTCAAGTGTTTAGTTCAAATCTATCAAAGAATAATGATAAACTGGACTGGGTGATTGAACTACATGAAATAAATACATTGTCCTCCTAGTTACCTTCAGTACCAAACTACCAGGTACTATACTGAATTAGACTACTGCATATATGTTCTTAAAGGTACAGGGTCTGCATGGTTATGCTACTTATGAAGAGCCTAATTAGATGATTTAGATTGTATATATTGGGACTGCAATCATTATATAAAGAAAAAGTACTTTAAACAATTTTCATCTGGTTGAGACTACATGATTATATACATATCTACATGTGATCTACATTGTTCTCACTCAGCACATTGTGGGTGATATCCAGTATGAGACGGAGAAGACTGACCTTTGGAAAAAAGTCCAGTATTCCAGTTGTTCATGAAGCCAAACGCATAAATCCTTAAAATGTTCAACAGGGTTTAGATTTAAGGACTGCAGGCCACTCAAACACTCAAAAACCCACTGACATGTTCCTGGAAGCGTCAAATAATGAAATACAATTCCCACTGATGATTGAGATGATTGAGGAAAAAAAAAAGCACTACTGGCTAAAGAGAGCCAAAAATACAATCACAAAGTATTTAAAGTAGGATGTACAAAAAAAGTACACATTTCCAAATGTTGAATACAATACTGCTTTAATCATTATGACATGAGAAATTTGTTTAGGAATTATAATACTGTGCTTTTATTTGTATTTGGTTAACACTGAAGGGTACTTAAAAGGTACCAATTTAAGTTTTTTTTTTAACACTAGTAAACAGGCATAATACACAGAAAAAAATAAGTGCTTGCTGTAAATGTGCAATACAAAATAATACTGTATAGAACAACATCAAATAGAATAAAAATGATTACAACAATTTTGCATGATGAGCAAACCTTTGCTCGATAATGGCCTTTGTATTCCGTATATCCTTTTTTTTTCATTAACTAAATCACAGTCGGATAAACATATGTACCGTGCTCAAATGTTAAAGAAACAGTGCTACACCAGCAACGGCAACACCGTGTACTGCACTCGACCAAGTAAGCAGCAACATCATATAACCATATACGCAATACAGAAGTGCAAAACAACCATCAAACGTGTCTTTGGTCTGGAAGTTTTTAGAAAGTAGTGTGTGTGTGTGTGTGTGTGTGTGTGTGTGTGTGTGTGTCCTGATCCATGTTGTGCTTGTTTTTGAGGCTAAATAATCCTGCAAATGTGGATTCTTCATTTGCTCATTCGTTCTTCTTTGCTGAAATGCTGACAAGCTCAACGTGAACTGTGCAAATTAAGTAACTAATCCTTCTAAACGAAAGCAAAAATGCAGTTTCGCCTCTAATACTGAATATTACAGGAATCCAAACACCTGACTGCTAGCTCAGAGGTTAGGGGGCATCACTAGAGACCAAAAATTCCTAGGACTTTGTGCTGGCTCATAGACACATCAGCATGAGAATAAAAGGCAATCTTTCCGAACTCAGGAACAGAACGGGTAAAGCATCCCAAGCATTAAGACTTGACTAGTAACGGAATGTCCCAGTGGAAAACTTTACATAACGTTTGGCCCAAGTGCCGCTGGCGGGTCACACTGGATGGGAAGAGTTATTTCAGGGGAAAGAAGACATGCATAAATAGGCACTGCACAGGCTTTCCTGCTGTTTTAGATCACTAGTCATGTATGGAAAATCCAGATTTAGCCGTAACAATTTGGAGATGACACAAATAAGTCAGTAACGAAGTGTAAATTCGGACCATAAGTAGAGAAGAGGAGATTGTTCAGAAATTTTTGCTGCTGAAAAAGAGCCTAACTGAAACATCTTTATTTGTGGAGATGAGCAGAAATCTCACAAATCACTTTTAACTATTAGGAGGCAGCTACATAGGTAAACAGATCACCCCCCATAAACCCACCCATCCCAACCCCCCCCCCGAAAAAACAAGTTAACTCTCCCCGGACAGGGTCAAGTTAACACACGCTTCTTCCAGAGACATATGAAGCCAGCCAACTGCATCTTTTCAAACTGCCGCTCATGTTGTTCTACAGGGTTGTGTAACACCCTCAGAGGAAAGCTGTTACTATAAAAACAAAAATTCGGACGAACGCATTGAAATTCACTTATCGTTCATGACACAGCTGGAACTACTGTCCAAATCGTGCTGTTATTCAAAAATAATGCACACATTCTGCCCAATCAGATTCGAGAATTCAACCTTGCTGTGGTATAAGTCTGTGTAACACACTTGGAAGAAAGCGCTATCTGCCGTCTTACACACCCAGGAGCTCACAGACACCTGAGATTGGCTGGTGTTGCTGTGAATGACAGGGGACAGAGAATACGCCATCCCTCCCACCCAGACAGCTCAGCCAATTTTGCTCTCTAGACTCCAGGTATTCAAACTCACGATCTCAGTAGGGTGAACTTTTTGTTGTTGTTGCACCTCTCAGTAGCTTCGACACCAGTTTTTTATTCCTCAGGAGCTCAGACACAGTTTTTGTAACACGAAAAGCCGCATGTCGGATTTACTCCGAGACAGAAAAAGAAAGAGGCTGGTGAAGGAATGACTGTTGTTTACATTATAGCTGCGATATAATATATATGCGATATATAAGCGATAACAGGAACTAACTTGACTCTTGGGACACTTCACAAATGGATACATTTTTGTTCTTTAATAACTAAAAATGGCTAGTGTTAGCAAATTCCTCTGGTATAAGAGAAATAAAACACTTCGAGCTGGAACGTACTATTATTTCAGTGAATAAAATCTCATAAGTCTGCTCGTGTTAAAAAACTGCCTTTCATAACTGCAGTTTATATCAATGTAGTAATAGGATAAATGTGATCAAGCCTACAGATGAACCTTAGTAATTAGCTTTCCTTATTCTGCTTTCCAAATGGAAATCCGTCTACTGTAAGCAGCTGCCTCCTGAAAGGAACAGGGTACGACCATCCACATCGTCTTTGAGTATTAACGCAGTTTTGATGCTCTCAGACCTGAAGGTAGTAATGTGTTACAAATAATTTATTTCTAAACGGAACTGTTGCATGTTTTTTTCCTCCTTAAACAGAGCTAATAATCTGTACTAATGATCTAAAACGAGATTGCGCCCTCTAGCGAGCGCTGTGTTAAGCGACATGTTATAATTTAACTTCAAACAGCTAGGAAACTCCCCAGGCAATGTAGAATAAAATGGCGTAGAATAAAATAGTATACTAAGTGCCGTCAGTACTGCAGTGTTAGTGAATCCTGACCATAAAAGCAGAGATGATTGTGGTATTTTAAGGAGCGGGGGTGTAACACTATGATTTTGAGTATTAATGCAATTATAACGACATCAGACCAGAAGTTATAAAAGTTCCTAACCCTAGGAAGATAATTTACGA